>NC_061492.1:1247785-1272785 GCF_022539355.2 Hippoglossus stenolepis
GACAGTCTGAGGACAGTGATGTTTTCTGAACATTGGAGCATGAAAAACATTTCACAGTAATAACACTAATTAATTAAAACCATCAACCTGAATACGAGCAGAATGTGTCTTTTAAAAAAAATAATTATTACACCCCATGGTTGAAATGAGGAGAAGATCGAGGTTAAATATTCTTAAACATCAGCAGAGCCTCAGAGTGTTCACACGTCCTGGAAGCGAACAGGTGCTGCCTGGGAACAGGAGCGTTTCG
Source organism: Hippoglossus stenolepis (assembly GCF_022539355.2). Taxonomy (NCBI): domain Eukaryota; kingdom Metazoa; phylum Chordata; class Actinopteri; order Pleuronectiformes; family Pleuronectidae; genus Hippoglossus; species Hippoglossus stenolepis. The sequence goes on from NC_061492.1 coordinate 1,248,036, forward strand.
AGGGGCCCTCAGGCAAAAGGGACCCGGGGGCCACTGCATTGAACCAAACCGAAAGACACAGCTGATGATAGATATCAAGGTAGCGACACGAGGTGTGGCAGTCCCCTGTACATAACCGATCATGGAGCATGAAGGGGTTCTCACAGAATTGTCGTTGCTGGATCGGCTGTTCTCGGGGGCCCCTCTCTCAGCTCGGGGGCCCCTCTCTGTTCTCGGGGGCCCCTCCCTGTTCTCGGGGGCCCCTCTCTGTTCTCGGGGGGCCCCTCTCTCAGACTAACCCTGCCCAGGAACATAATCCACGCATCAGTGTCGTCTCCAGAACTTACTTGACAAAGGATGCTGGTGTTGTTGATGCATATTCGGTGGTGGTTGCACTTTTGATTCCACTGATTTCACACTTCATCTTTTCAGACTCTGTTACAACCGCTGTGAATCTCACTTCAGCTTCCGTCCTCCACGAGGAGAGAAGCTGCTCCAGTCGACAGGTGGTGAGTATTTGATATTTGTCAGAGGAGTATTCCTCTAACTGCTCTGAAACAGGAGCTTCTGTATTGTTGTTGTCTGCAGCTCATCTCATGATGAAATGTTCGAGGGATTCGAGTTTTCGGCAGATTTCACTCGCTGCTTCTCCGGCTTTGACCACATTAAAAAGGTAAAACTGTCGCACCTCCGCTGCGCCACAGACTCGCAGGAATCAAACGCAGCGGCGGCGCTCGACGGCAGCGTGCGGAGTCCTTTATGGAACGGTTTTTAAGAATCGCTCTGTTTTGTGCTGCTGAATATTTTCTTGCCTTCTGGTTCGTGCTGTTGTTTGAGCTCTGTGGTCGGAGGGTGACGCAGTTTTCTGTTTCTGAATCAGATTTGACTCTTAAGATTTAGACATAAACTAAATAAAACCACATTTTAGGCACATAAAACAGTAACATTAAAAACTTTATTTAATTTAGTATTTTCACTGTTTCCAACCTTTGAACCAGTTTTCATTTGATCTATCTTTTGGAAGGTCATTTTGTCCCTTTGACCTTGAACCTAGAGAAATGAATCCTTCATCATCCCTTTGTTTAACTCCTCTTCACACTTCTCTTTCTCACCCTTCATCCCTGTTGTTTCTGCTCTTTCCTTGTGAATCTCTCCATCTTTCTTATTCTCCTTTTGTCCCATTCGTTTAAAGCACTCCTCCATTTTTCTAAATTATGGCTCAGCACTTCTCCATCTTTATTTTCTTTACTGTAACACCCCTCCGCCCTCCCCTTGTATTTGCTTAATACATCCATCTTTTTCTCCATCACTTTCCATCTATCTCCCTTCTTTCTTCCCTCTTTTCATTTGTTAGCGTAACTCTCCTTCAATGCCTCCATCTTTTTTTTTTGTGCCTAATTTCCTCCTCCTCCTCCTCCTCCTCCTCCTCTTTTCTCTTTCTCCTCTTTTCATTTTCTGCATCGATAGCTACTTGATTCTACTTTTCCCTTGTCGTTTATCATTACCGCCCGGCCCCATTTGAATATTCAAATGTCTCTTCTCTGACTCTGTGTGTGTGTGAGGACATATGCATGCCTGTGTGTGCGTGCGTGTGCGTGTGTGTGTGTGTGTGTGTGTGTGTGTGTGTGTGTGTGTTTTTGCTGTGCTGTCATCAGAGAGGCGGCGGCCATTTTTCAATGTCGCCGATTCTGATGGAGATGCTATCGTTCGGCGCTTCACAGCCATCCATCCCCTTCACTTAGCTAATAGCCACGCCGCGAGAACGAGGGATCGACAGCAGAAAAAAAAGAGACGAGTGGAAGGTAAATATGTCGGCGTCGCACTCGTCTAACAGTCAGGAAATTATACGATTTATTCGCTGATGGCAAATATTGATTTAAAAAGGGGGAAAGGGAGCCACGGGGAGGAGGAGGGGGTGTTTTGTTGTTGTTGTTGTTTGTTTGAAGGATGCCACTGATCCAAAGTCAAAGAAAAGAGGGGGAGGGGGAGGGAGAGATAGACATGCCGATTAAAATGCATGAGATCCTAACTTTGAGATAAGTGCTGAGAGAGGGATCTTGGAGAGATGGGAGGCGGGGGGGACTGAGGGTGTGAGAGAGACAGAGGGGGTGCATGGATGGCTAGTTGTGATGTATTCATGCCTAAAGTCAATCTCCATGCAAGGATGGACTGAGATACACAGGCCTGAGGAGAGAGGGGGGGAGAGAGGGATGAGGAGAGAGACAAAGAGATACGAGGAAGGAGGAGATAGAAACAGCAAAAGATGGACGGAGGAAAACTTGGACGACACCGACGCCACGTCCACTCAGACGGCGAGCGGAGGCCGAACGCTGCAACACGAACCACAAACACGCCGGCTCCTCCCACCACGGAGAGTCTCAGAGACGCCGCCTCAGCGCAAAAACAGGGACGGTTCCACTTCATGAGAATACGATGATGTGAGGACACGACGAGGAGGTGACGGCGTCGTTTTGATTTCGTTTGTGAGGCTGAAACCCAGAAAGTCACTGTTTTCTGCTCCTGTGTTGAAGAAGCTCAAAGAAAAGTGGAGGAGAAGCTGAATCTCAAGGTCAAACTCGCTCTGATTTCACCAGGAACAAACGTCCTGAGAGACAGAGCAACAGAAAGAGTTTGTCTGGAAGCGAACGTCCTCTTCCTCCGACTGTTTTCTCACAAATCTTTGAATTTAACCTTCTTGTCAAGTCGTGTTTCTATATTCTCAAAGAACACCTGTGACGTTTGCATGCTTCTCCCTTTAGACCCATAACGTCAATAACCGTTTTCAAGACGTGACTCATAAATTACATCGTGATTCACTGAAACACTTGTGAGAAATGTGAAATGGGAGCTAACGTGTCGCTAAAAAAGTTTTTAAAGTAGCGTTTCGGACGAGAGGAGCGATATTGAGGCAGAGATTCATTGATGAAAACAACGACGAAGAAGACATGCTCAGGCGTTGAAGAGGAGGAAGAAGAGGAGGAGGAGGAAGAGGAGGAAGAAGAAGAGGAGGAGGAAGAAGAGGAGGAGGAGGAGGAGGAGGAGGAAGAGGAGGATCTCTGTGAGTTTGCAGATATATTGGTCTTTTAAAAAGTGTCCACGAAGTTTAGTGAAAAGTCAATAATTTAATTACGACATCAAATGTTTTCAGTCCATGTCTCTGTTTGCTTCAGAGGACGAGAAAGACAAGTTTTTGGGACGTTGGTAAATTTTAGGTCAGTGATAAAAAATAACTAATAATATTGAAATCAGCTCCACGTTGACAGAAGAGGTTCTATGATCAGAAATAACTGAATATGTGACGTCTTAAATTTAAATCTTTTGATGTTTATATAGGATTTACCCATTTTGTGCTTCAGAAATAACGAAAAAAATAATTGCTTTAATATCCTGCAGTTATGTTTTATATATATTTAAACTGAATTGTTGCTGTGAAAAATACAGCGAGACAAATGTTTTTTTCTGAAAAATAAGAAATATCTTCCATGTCAACGTATCAGATACAAATAAATGTACTTTTGCACAGTATATGAAATCATGTAATCACCAGGGAGGAAAGAGAACACAGGGAAACGGCTGCGCTTTCCAAAAACACCGAAAGAAGAGAGGAATAAACGCTTGAGAAAACAGATGAGAGGGAGAGAGGGGGAGGAGAGGAGAGAGAGAGGAGGAGGAGGAGGGGGAGAAAATCAACAAGCAATCATAAGTTTAATTTGGTCTCCATATTAATGAGCATAGAGCTGAAATGTCAGCAAAAATTCAGTCATACATGAAAAACATTTAATGCATTTTGAACATTGCTTTTTTTCCTCTTCTCTCTTCTCACAGATTCATCTTATCCTCCAAATGAGAGAAGTTTGTTGGAGGCTGCGTAACGGAACGATTTTGTCATCGCGGCAACTAAAGTTGGGGGGGAATTGATAAGGACACATCTTCATCCTCCTCCTCCTCCTCCTCCTCCTCCTCCTCCTCCTCAAACAACAGTTTCCTCCACCTCCTCCTTCTCTATCTGCTTTTCCTTGTCTTCCGTTCATCAGACTCTTCTTCTTCTTCTCTTCCTTTCTATGCTGATTTCATTTCATTGATATGTTGACTAAACATTTCTGTTTTTTAGTGTCTAAAACCCTGAAATACTTTTAATACCTTACTTTACTTTTTAAATCATTTATATCTATAGTACTTTAATATGTACAAACTGTATTGTAGGTTCAAGTTGAGGAAAAGAAAACGTTTTATTGTCTATCGCACTTAAACACGTAAACACATTTAAAGGTTCAGTTTGTAGGATTTAGTGACACCGACTGGTGAGGTTTGAGATTGCAGCCGGTTGAGTACCCCCCCCCTGTTAAACTCCATTAAAAAGGACTGATCTGGAGATAAAGGCTCATTAAGCCAATGAGAACTCTGTGATTCTTAATTTCAGGTGATTAAACACATCATTATGAATATTATATTACATTTCGGCTGATAGATCCTAAATCATTCACCCCCCCCCCTTCTGAGGACATGGTCTACTTGGACCACATGTCCCACGAGGACACTAGCTGGTTGGGGTCGTCCCTGACGTGCAATGAGTCCTGGGACAGGTTGGACAGAGAAGTCCACCTGTTGGGGAGTTACTACTGTAATAATAATAATAATAATAATAATAATAATAATAATAATAATAATAATATTTAAAATAGTATTAATAATGCAGTACAATAATAATTCTTCTTCTCTCCTTTTAACTCCGACTCTAGATCCATTTCACAGATTTCCTCCTGAACAACCTGTGAGTGCAAGAGACCCACAAAGAGAGAAGTGAAGCACTGTGTGTGTGGGTGTGTGAGTGTGTGTGTGTGTGTGTGTGTGTGTGTGTGTGTGTGTGTGTGTGTGTGTGTGTGTGTGTGTGTGTGTGTGTGTGTGTGTGTGTGTCAGTGTCTCCGGCTGAGATGGATGTTCCACGGCCTCTGAAAGAGCAGGAAGTGGCTCAGTGACACCCCATTTATCCATTTATACTGCCAGACACTTCAACCTGTGTGTGTGTGTGTGTGTGTGTGTGTGTGTGTGTGTGTGTGTGTGTGTGTGTGTGTGTGTGTGTCTGTGTGTGTGTACAGCCACATAATCACCTTTACTGTCCACAAACTGCCTTACAACAACTGTGATGATCAATAGTATATATTTTGCTTCATAAGGATATAATAGGTGTATCTTATCTTATTAGATTACATATTATATACATATTATATACATATTATATACATATTATATACATATTATATTATATCATTATTGTATAGATTATGTCTTAAAATTAGAAGAGAGACAGAATGAAACATTCTTCAGTAAAGAGTTAATATGTTATTTTCTTCTGTGTTCAGGATGTTTCGGGTTTAAACTGCTTCCTGTGCTGCTGAGACTTTCTGGAAGTTTCTCTTTTGCCTCAGTTTGGACAAAAAGAATCAAAAAAAAAGAAGCATAAAGACTTTTTCTCTCTTTCCAAACGAGGCGGCGACAAAAGGCTCGGCAACACGTTTTAATTGTCGTCGTGGAAACCAGATGAATGAGCTGTTTTGACTGGCCAGTGGGGACGGCTCGCCATTCAGCCAGTCACGTGCGCGTGTGTGTGTGTGTGAGAGTGTGTGTGTGTGTGTGTGTGTGTGTGTGTGTGTGTGTGTGTGTGTGTGTGTGTGTGTGTGTGTGTGTGTGTGTGTGTGTGTGTGTGTGTGTGTGTGTGTGTGTGTGTGTGTGTGTGTGCAGCTGGGAGGTCATTAGTACAAAGGGGGTGAAATTTCTACCAGTTTGTTATAGAGACACAGAAAAAGAAATAGAGACGAGTTACTGGAGAAAAAGAAATAAAAGGAGAAACGAGAGAAAGAGGAAAACAGTTCAACCTAAGAAATTAAGAAAATCCTTTGAGCGATCCACTATTCATGGAAACGTTCACTTTGTCAGTTGGATATGATATTCAGCATCATAATCATAACTGTCTGTCCTTCACATTCTAGGGTTTAGTTTCCAAATCAGAGAGAGAGAGAGAGAGAGAGAGAGAGAGAGAGAGAGAGAGAGAGAGAGAGAGAGAGAGATGACAACAAGGACTCGTACGAGCTGTGTGACGCCATGCGATGCCAGGTGACCTTTGACCCGATAAGAACCCTGGGAATTCTCTCATGGCAGGGCGGCACGAGAAGAAAAGAACGAGGGCAGAGGAACAAAGATGAAAATGTGCAGGAATCTCAGAAACCTCTTCCAAAGCAGACACGGGAGTGCGAATACACACGAGAACGCACACAACACACGTTGTAGCAGGAGTAAACACACACACACACACACACACTCTTAAAGGCACAGGCGACACAATGCAAACACACACAAGCTGCAGACGCTGGTGTAAACACAAACACGTGATCTCCACAGCAGAGTTTCTACGTCACTTCCTGTCTGCTGCTCAAATACAGCTGTCTGTCTTTATGTCACTTTGCTCATTAACCGCTCGTCCGTTTGATTTGTGTTTCTGAACACGTCCAATGAAACACTTCACACATCCTCACGTGATTTGTCACAAACACACATTTCCTTTAAGATCTTTAAAATAACACACTTCACAGTTAAAGATATAAAACTCATTAATGCTCACACACACAAACACACACTCTCTCTCTCTGTCTCTCAGGATAAAGACGCTCTTTGTTCAGATGCTGAATTCGTCCAGTTTCCTATGAGCTCACACACACACACACACACACACACACACACACACACACACACACACACACACACACACACACACACTTGTGCTGCTACACTCATGAGGATCCTCGGAGACGAGATTCGTTCACTGACCTCTGACCCTGAGTTCGTCCTCACAAACTTTTCAATGACAGCAGAGCTACAGAGACTTGGACAAGAGTCCCACAGAGTCCCATCATCATCATCATCATCATCATCATCATCATCATCATCATCATCATCATCTCTCTCATGTGTTGCTTCCCTCTTTTCCTCAGTGTTCTCCTCCTCCTCCTCCTCCTCCTCCTCCTCCTCCTCCTCCTCTCCTCCTACTCCTCCTCCTCCTCCTCCTACTCCTCCTCTCTCTCCACACTACAACAATGACAGAAATGTAATAGCATCATGGGTCTGAGTGTGTGTGTGTGTTTGTGTGTGTGTGTGTGTGTGTGTGTGTGTGTGTGTGTGTGTGTGTGTCCAGCAGAGCGACCATGTAGCCTAAAAGACAGACAATCTTTATTCTAATGAAGAAGGTGCCAAGGTCAAATGGAGCGCAGGTTGATGAATGGGGACACACACACACACACACACACACACACACACACACACACACACACACACACACACACACACACACACACACACACACACACACACACACACACACTTAAAGAGGAGGCCTGTGTTTTCCCCTTGAGGTGACATCAAACATTATTCTCACGACAAACACTAAAACAAACCGTCACTGGAAATAAAATCTGTTTGGAGGTAAAACAAAAACTGTCCGATGGTGTATTGGTTCTTGTGTGTGTGTGTGTGTGTGTCTGTGAGTGTGTGTGGGTGTAATAATTCTGTGAACACACACTGACTTCAGTTGTGTGTTTAATATTAATTAATGATCACATCATTTCTCCGTGTCTCTTAAATGATAAACTCCTGACGTCAGAGCGGCACCTCAGTTTGCTCCGTCACCAACGGGGGGGCGTATCCATGACAACACCACACGCATCATCACGCCTTATTTTTGGCAGAAAACTTTTAAAATACTAAAAAGTGGTTTGAATTCAGTCGCTGGCAGTTTTAGTGAAACTCTACAGACGATGTTTACGACCGACCTTGGTCTGACTTTGGCTCAATGCTCGACGCCAACTACTTTTATTTCTGGATGAGATTCTCGCTCATTTCTGTGTGTGTTGGTGTCAGGTTTCCGTCAGACGGCGTTCCTGGGAAGCCGAGGGAGTCTCAAGAGAGACGACGGGAGAGAGGGAGGGAGAGGGAGAGAGAGAGAGAGAGAGAGAGAGAGAGAGAGAGAGAGAGAGAAAGTTGGCGAGATGCTGCTGAGTCGTGTGTCTTTGTTCTAAAGCAGATATATCCCCGACTTTATCAAGACTGACAGAACAAACGCACAGGAAACAGCCTCCCACAGGACACATAATCCACACACACACACGCACACACACACACACGCACACACACACACACACACACACACACACACACACACACACAGAGATCAGAGAAGCAGTGAACACATAAAGACAGAGGTAACACACACAAGAACGAGTGCAGAGATGCACATGAACTCAAACACACACACGCACACACACACACACAGAGGTGAGAAAGTGAACACAACAAGGTTGACGATGCACACAACAACACACACACACACACACACTAACAGACATTTAAAATATGACACAAGTACACACATACACACTTTGTTGTGTATGTACATTTAGAGGGCAAAAAGACACACACACACACACACTGTCCTTACTGTATCTACATACAACAACATACTTAAGCACATGTACACACACACACACACACACACACACGTGGATAATAAAAAGCAAACATAAACATTTCTGTGGTGCAGAGCCGAGCGTGTGAATAAAGAAAGAAGGAAAGAAACGGAGAAGAAGAAAGAGGTGAAGACAACCCTCTGTATTTATCCTAATGTGATCTGACATCTCACTGGTTTCACACGTGTTGTGTTGCGTGTCTGCCGAAGTAACACAACATGTCTTCTGCTGAACGTTTCTGCTTTTGTTCAAGAGAAAACCGGTTTGAGTGTGCGTCCATCGTTCGGGAGGAGGAGAACTGATCGAACAGAAAAGGCCGAGGGACACCAGACCCTGGATCAGCTCTGACGGGTTAAAACATTCACATCACGGCCTCACAACCTATTTGTCTCAGTAGTAGAAACAGAAAGGAATTGAGTCGTGTGAGGAATCCCAGGTTGTTGTGTTGCTGCTCTGGTGTCCGGTGAAGTTTGGTCTCATATGCATTTAATTTATTTAGATTAATGTTTCCGTGGTTTCCTCTGCCGTCGTTAGTGTGAATCTGGTCTGTGCTGCGTTCACAGCCGCTCCGTCATGTGACACGTTCTGTGTCAGAGGCGACACCCACACGAAGACACAACTAAAAACACACGTCACATGACCATTCCTTTAGGTGCTGGAAAGATGGATGTAGCATGAACCTGAAAAATAAAATAATAAATGATCCTGATAATTTACTCCAGTTGTGAATTTCTTCAAATCTGAAATTGGATGTGTAGTTTTTAAACATTCAGATTCAGGACAAAAAGAGTGAAAAGGACAAAAACTTGCGAGGAGACGATGGAAACACACAAAACTATGTGAACACACACTAAGACACATTGGAAATAAGAGACAAACTGACTGAAAACACACACACACACACAGAGACACACACAGAGACACACACAGTCCCAGAGGACTTCGGCTCTGTGCTCGTGATACAAGCAGCAACAAACGACAAAACGTGACATCGGGACATCTGACCCAGGAAGCGTTCGACTCAACACACACACACATGCAAACACACACACTGCACACGAGCAGACACACACCGAGGCAGAGCGCTGGGAGTCTCTGGGGAGCAGAGACGAGGAGATCAGATCCTCCGGAGCTGCAGGAAGTTTCTTTTGTAGGATAACAGAGATTTTTTGCTGTTTCTAAGTGTTGTTGTTTTTTTTTTAAATGGTTGAAGTTTTTTTGTTTTCCGTCTCGGCTTGAGTTCTGTGACTGGATCTTCCTCTTCCCTCTTCATCACCCACTTCCTCTCTTCTCCTTCACCCCCGGTGTCTCCCTTTAAAGGTGACGTGTAGGTCATTCCCTGCCACTAGAGGTCGCTCCAGCACGATCGTCCCAGACATAAACAAACACTTCCTCCGAGTATCTGTACAGTTCACAGACTGTGAATGAAGATGGACGACACGTCTTCACTTCCTCAAACTGTCCAGAAGCTCTTCCTTCATTCCCCGTTCCCTCTTTCATTCCCTTCTTCACTTCCTTTCCTTTCCTATTATTCTTGCCCTCACTTCTTTCATTTCGTCTTTAGTTACTTAACTCTCCTTGTCTTCCTCTTGCCCTCCTTACCTTTCTTCTCCACTCATCCTTTTCTTCCTTTCCATACTCTCCTCCACCACTCACTCCATCTTCTCATCTTTCATCCTCTCTTTCTTCCTCCCTCATAGGCACTACAGTAGGAAGGCTGAAGGTGTTTCCGACATCTGCAGCAACAAATTACTTTTCTTCTTCCTTCCAATCGTTTATTCATTTTTCTTCCTGTTCCTGTCCTCCTCCTCCTCCTCCCCCTCTCCCTCTCTCCTTGTGCTCTCTCTCCCCCTCTCTCTCTGGATGGAGGGAGGTTGGGAGCGTTAACAGCACAGCGAGGATTGCAGCAACAATTACATGTGAAATTAGCCTCGCCTCATAGCCTGCAGTGTAATTCCAGCCTTCTGAGGCGTGGCAAAGTCATCTGTCTCTAATTAAAGATTCCCTCTCTCTCTCTCTCTCCCTCCTTCCTCAGCTTCTCTCCCTCTTCCTCTCTTGGGTTAACGCTCATCTTCATCCTCTCTCTCTCTCTCTCTCTCTCTCTTTCTGGGGGAGGAGCATGGGTGAGAAGGTGCGTTTGAAAACCTGATTCAGCTCGGGTCGTGGTTTTCAGCAGGTGAAACAAATTATTTCATTTTTTTTCCTGTTTCATTTCATTTTTTCCCTTCCTTCCTTTCCTTGTTAATTATTTTCATCTCTATTTATTCATTCTCTCAAATTTTCTTCTTTTCTCAACACAAGACTGAACGATGACGATTCAACCAGTTTCCTGTTTCTAAACGCACTGGATTCATTATTACAAATCAAACACTTTACAAACCTGCTATAATATCAATGCAAACCTCATTCCTGTCCACTTGAAATATGTGTCAAACATATTTAGTTTCTTCTTCTAATTGATAATAAAAGGACACTATGACCTTTGACCTTTAGACCGCAGTCGACTTTAACATTGTTGCTGACAATGAAATCGATTTTTCATTTAACCGTCTGTTATTTCACGTGAATTTAAACCAAATCCCAGACGTCCCAGTTTTCCACCTGCACTTGAACGCAGCATGCGTGGGACCGGAGACCGTGACCATATGCAAATGTGACCTGATCCGTATCAGGCGAGTCGTGCACGTACATTTAACAACCTGTAATATACACAAAAGAGTGTCGCACATTTTGTTTACACAGGCAGATTCACGGAAATGATCGAATCTAATGTTTAAAATCTCAACGTAATAATATTTAACTTGTCATTGTTTTACATTGTAAGCCTGCTACATTCACGTAAATCTTAAATTTCTATTCTTTCGTTCATTGCACTCGCTGCTCCCAAATGAAAAATGATTCCACATTCCACAGAGATACAACAGAACATTATGGGATGGTTACAGTGATGGAACAACGAGGACAGAAGGGAAGGAAAGAAAGAGAAGCAGAAAGAGCTTTTCTGGAAGAGCTCAGAGGATATAGGGCTTAAGCCGTCTGTGTGTTTCTCAGGCATGACTCTCTACTGGAATATAACCCAGACTGTGTGTGTGTGTGTGTGTCTGTGTGTGTGTGTGTGTGTGTGTGTGTGCTCAGCCTCCTGTTGAGGTTGTGTACTCTCACTGTTGCCCTCAGGGTTTAAGATGGAGACACACTGAGGACAGAAACACAGGCTGAGAGTCGACTGTATTTTCTATTTCATTTCTGTCTTTCTCTGTGTTTCCGTCTTGTCTCCGCGGAGATTTATCGTCTTCACTTCGTTTAACTTCGAGTTGGATGTGTTTGCATTTTAAATGATCATATTGTGTGTATAATGTCCACATGAAGACCAGCGGCTTCCTTTCCTCTAAATTGAAACAGGTACTTTCCCCTGGAACGTTCCACCGGCTGGAACCTTTGGAGGAACCATCCCAGGAACCAGCGTCTAAATGACGTCCTTACTCCTGAGACACGACAGTAGGTAAAGGAACGTTTGGGGATTTTTCCAATTGGTCGAGCAATAAGTCGCTAGCTGTGTTCAATCAATAATCCCAGTAAAGGCAGTACAATATGATTCTCCTCCATGTTAATAGTGTCTGTCGCTTTATTAGACGTCGCTTTAAAGTCTTCTGCTCTACTGCCACCAGCTGGACTGGAGAAGCAGTTGTAGCCATCGTACGAACATGAGCAGAACAACTCGCCTGATGTTATCACGTCTTCAGACTGCGGCTGAAACACATTCAGTCGACTCCTGAGACCCGCCTGCCTTCTGAGGACCGTCAAAACTTTATGGATGTTTTACATTTCTTAGAGCAAGAGGGTTGGGTTTAGAGTGAGAGCGGTGGTTTGGTTGGACTACAGACATGCACCCTGTCTCGTCAGCGACCAATGATAACGTCCACATGTAAACAGATGAACTGTAACAGGAAGTGAGAGCTGTGACATCCCATAATGATCCGAGAGTCACTGAAGACTGAACTGTGAGATCAGATATTTAAACATATAGTGTGAACATTTAACTTGAGACTTTTCAAATGTGTAAATGAACAACATGTCCTCATTATGTTAATAGAGACTAATCCAGTCCTATTATGATTCCTTCAAAACGTATTCGCTGCAAATGAGTCGTATAGAAACATAATTTATCAGGTTCAAAGAGTTAAACTGTTTTATGTGGAGAAATAAAGTCGTGTTGTTTTCTCTCAATCTATCAGGAGTGTGTGTGTGTGTGTGTGTGTGTGTGTGTGTGTGTGTGTGTGTGTGTGTGTGTGTGTGTGTGTGTGTTTAAGTGTTAATCAGTTCAGTGTCTCTCCTGGTTTGGACTACAGATAACCAGACAACCACTGAAAACACACTGTGTGTGTGTGTGTGTGTGTGTGTGTGTGTGTGTGTGTGTGTGTGTGTGTGTGTGTGTGTGTGTGTGTGTGGCCTCAGACAGAGCTCCTCTGTCGCAGCAATACTGATTGGTTTTGGAACCCTGTTAATGAGCAGGTGTGTGTGTGTGTGTGTGTGTGTGTGTGGGCATCTCTGCTGCTAAATTCTCATTTCAAATAGCCCATGGTGCTCTGATAGAATGCTGGGCTACACACACACACACACACACACACACACACACACACACACACACACACACACACACACACACGCTCCCGATAGCCACTGTAATTAGTTGGACTCGACTGGAACTCGCCACAGGGAGAAACAGAGAGCGAGCGAGAGAGGAAGCGACGTCTGTGATGACTTAATGCAGTGAAATGTTTCCAAATGAAACCTTGAGTGAAACTTTTGATTTGTCCCAGAGAGGCGATGTTGCTAAGTAACCGTCCACTGATCTGCATCTGACACTTTCTGCTCCTCTTCCTCATCCTGAGATCTTTGTGTTCTTCCAGTTTCACGTCCGTCACGTGTTAGAAACCTCATCAACACGTCCACTCGCTCTCTGGGAAGCTTCCACACATTGTCCTGCTGGATTCTCACATGGACTCACTCAGATGGTTGGAAGGAGAAACTCTGGAGAACGTTCCCAGCCTCTCACATTCAGCTCCTCTGGATGATTTTGAGGAGATCATCCGAAGTTCAGTGCAGGTCTGGAAGCAGCTTCGCAGAGAACAGAAGCTAGTGTGGACACGGTTTGATGAATCTGGTTAAAGACCAACCACCAAGACTCATATGTTCACATGTGTGTGATGTACGATGGTGACTTCACAGTCCAATCATATTATTATAATTATAATACTTGATGCTGACAAAATAAACTATGAAACTACGTCCAGATGTTTCTTTGTCTGCAGACGTTTAAAAAAGATGGAAGCAAAACAAACACACACGTGAAAATGCTTCACTTGTGAGAAACATCAACACAACTCAACTATTCTCAAAGTCTTTTTGAAACACTAACTTTTTTAAGGTCTCAGATGATGTGTCTCCTCTTTTAAATGATTAAAGACCTTCCAGTTGTTCAAAAGACTCTCGGTCCAAACTCAGTGGTACACACACACACACACACACACACACACACACACACACACACACACACACACACACACACACACACACACACACACACACACACACACACACACACACACACACACACACACTCCTCCTTCCTCTCTGCTTTCCAAGGTTGATAAGTGCCTCCATCTAACATCACAATAAACAGTAGAGCTTCACTCTGCCAAGCCGGGCTGCAGAAACAACTGTCAGCCCAGCGTTCCTTTTCCGGAGGACACACACACACACACACACAAAAACACAAACACACACACACAAACACACACACACACACACCTCCAAAAAGAACAAGTTTTGTTGGGCCCTGGCGTTGCTATGGTTGCAGGGTCGAGTCCCCCCCAGCATTTCAGGGGAGCACAGCGAGGTTCTGTAACGTTCACATGGAGGCCAAAAAAAACACACTGGAAAAAACATGGGGGTTATCCAAGCACACACACACACACACACTCAGACAGACACACACACACACACACACACACACACACACACACACACACACACACACACAGACAGACACACACACATGTCCTGCAGTAGACCCGTGTTCGATTGACCACACGATCCTGGACTGTTGGATGATGTTGTGTTGTGTTTGTTCATGAACTTGTAACAAAAGTCAACACACAAAACTCAAAGCGACTGAGTAAAAATACAAATATACAAAATATTAAGTCGTGATTTCGGTGCTAATGTTCAATTTCTGGACCTTTTGTCTTTTAGTGAAGTGCTGAGATTTGATTTGACTGTTTTGAGAAGGTATAAATATTTCAGAATGAACAGGTTTATTTAACGTTAAGATCATTTTAATATTCAACAAACCATTAACTCACATCTGCAAACACGGAGGAGGCAGGGTTTACTGCAGCCAGCCACTAGTTGGCGATAGAGAGGCTTTGGCTTCACGTTTGGGAGCCACCGTGTTCATTCTCCGTCTCTGGGTTTGAGATCCGAGTGTTTTAAAATAGAGAACCAGGCCCAGCGAGTGATAACCGAGTGATATGAGATTAAAATATCCAGAATGAGCGGCGGACTGTACACAGCCCTGCAGCCGTGTCTCGCTGAGGCAGAGACAGTATAAGAAAGCGACCTTGGAATTGGCAAGGAGACGCTGTCGAGCTCGGCATCAATATTTTAACAGGAGAGTTGACACATCAAAAAAAAAAAAAAAGATAGCGCGAGAGGGAAGGAGAAGAATGCCCAGCGATTCCAGAGTCATCTAAAATTCATGCATGCATCATCACCGCCATGAATATTCATACAGAGATGAATATTTAAGTGCAACTCCTATGGATAAAATTAGGTTCATCTTTACACTTATCAATAATTCGCAGGCCAGGTGAGTCACATCAGATGCTGAATAAATCATGACTGCACACACACACACACACACACACACACACACACACACACACACACACACACACACACACACACACACACACACACACACACACACTTTCTATGATTGTGAGGAGCCTCGTGGACATAATTCATCCTCTGGAACTCTCGCTGTGACCATCACGAGTAAATACCCAACACAAACCTAATTCTCTCTTTCATAGTTTCAAGCTTTTCTGCTTTATTTGATCGAGACAGTCGGGAGTGAAGGGAAAGGCGGAGGTAAGGTGACATGTTGCCTGAACCACACACACACACACACACACACACACACACACACACACACACACACACACACACACACACACACGTATAAAAGTTCAGACAGAGAGAAAACGAGTGAGACACAAAGGTACATGCGTGCGCGTTGCTTTGCAGCGGTGCCTTCTGGGTAAGGAGCTGTCAGCAGTTGGACCTCTGAAGGCAGCGTGATAGTCACAACTGTATGAATACATTTATGTTTTTAAAGGTTGCTTTGAGGTGAAGTTCAGTGTATTTTACTTTGTTTACACATAAACACTCAGAGTTTAACGTACGCTGCCTCGTTCGGATGCTTCACACGTCAGAACATCCTGCAGACTCTCAGTGAACAACGTGCACCGAGTGTTTATAAAATGAAATGTAGACGCCAGGTCGGGAAAGTGCAAGGAACGCGCGGAAGTGCCTGTGTTCTCCCTCTGACCAGCAGGGGGCGACTCCTCTGGTAGTTTCTATAGAAGTCTATGAGAAAATGACTCTTCTTCTCACTTTATAACGTCAGTAAATATTAAGGAGTTTATGTCTCGGTCTCTAGTTTCAAGTCCTAGTCAAACAGACCACAAAGCACCGGATGTGTTGGGGGGTGGATACCACAGTGTAGCACCGTCCAATGGGTGCAGGTGGTAGGTGTAGGTGGGCGTGTGTCCTCCAGCTCACATCAGGCTCCACCCCCTCTCCTTCAAATATGGTTACTTCTGGTTTGAAAGAACCAAGATGGCGCTGGACTCTACACTTTCTCTTCCAGTGGTCCAGTAGGTTTCTTCTTCTTCGTCTTTGTTCGGCTTATTGTCGGGTGGCAGCCGACGTCAAGGTGCATTGACGCCACCTACTGGCTCTGCCTCTTCTTCCTGATTCATCTCTTGGCGGGAGGCCATCACGATCTCAGTAAGTTTCTGTTCCTGTACCACGTTTGTGAACTCACCGCTCAACTCTGCCATGGACGCTTCAAAACTCGGTTGTGTTTTGTTAATCAGTGCATGTGTTGCAGTGATGCTACACGTGAGCTTTCTTCTATAACATCCTCTACTGTCCCACAAACCCCAAAACGTTCCCTGTACACAAAGCACATAATGTCCCAGACGTTACATTATTGTGCTTTTATTTTGCCAACACGTGGCAACAAGCGCATCCCGTGAAGTTACGACTTGTGAACTTAAATCAACTTTTCTTTCTTTCTGGAACTTGAAGTTCGTTTGCAGTGAACACTTGTGGAATCGTCTCACATTGGTCTGACTGTTTGTTTTCAAGTGCTTCTGCAGTTTGTATTTGATGCATGTGTGTGAACAGACGGACTCAGGTCTCTTATTGTTACACATGCTGTTCCTCTGTCTGACTCATTTGACTGCAGTGAAGCCATTACACTTACACTTACACACACACACACACACACGTACACACCAGGAGCTGCTGCTGCTGGTTTGATGAGCTGCTACCTCGCTGCCAGGCTTCTGATTGGCTTACAGGACGTTGCATCACACACATTTTTCGCTCAAGTTCAAATATTTCAATTCGAGCGAGTGAAGCAAATGAGGCAGATTCTATTCTGCTCTTCCTGAGGCATCGCAGGAAGAGTCCCTTCACAACCCCCAACCTTCTGATCCACAGAACAACAGACAGAAAACCTGACTCACCTTGAAGAGGTGATGTCTCTGCTCCTCTGACATCATCAGCTGGTGACTGTCCATCACCATGGCGTCCATGTCCATCAGCCAATCCCAGAGCTCCTGGTACTCTGCCTCAAACTCCTGCAGACTGAGGGCAGAGAGAGAAAGAGATTAATGAGTGGAGTCATTGTTGTCGTCTTATATTGTGTTTCCTCCGTGTTCTACTTCCTATCATTGTCATTTGTGTCCTGCAGCCATGAGACGTGCGCGTCTTGTTATGTTGATAAAGTGTGTCGCTGAAAATGAAGTGAGAGAGAGTCGCTGACAGATTAAATCAGAGAGAGAGAGAAGGCAGAAAACTTTTCAAGTTGCCGTGAGAGTTGAACCTGAAATCTCTTCCAAGAGAAACGTGTTCACATCTCGTACCTGGAGTGAGTTTGAATCTGGTTGTTTTATTGCAGGAGAATCAAACACATTACGTCACCGGACATGACTGAGCAGTTTTCTGAATGAGCGTCTGGTTTGTTCTAATCTCCACAAACATGGACGGTAAATAAAGATGGACGACGCGTCTCCACGTCCTCCCACTGCTCAGAAAGGAGGTGAAACATCTCACAGTACGAACATCTTGTTCCGATGACGTCTTTAGGACCCAGAGTCTGAGCAGGAGTGGAAACGACCAATCAAACGTTTCTGCCATTGACACTGATGTTTGTTCAAGTGTTTCTGATGAGTTTGGTTTTAATTCGTTATTTGATGATATAAAAATGGGCGTAGATGTTGTGATTGGTCGATATTTGCGCCCACAAGCCGACTTTGTTTTTTAACTTCCTTGTCTCCTTCTCTTCTCTCTTCCTCCCTCCTCTTCTATCCCATCGTATCTTCCCTCATCTTCCTCAGCCTCCGTCCTTTAACTTCCCCCTCCTCCTCCTCCCTTGTCCTCTCACCTCCTCCTCCTCCTCCTCGACACAGGATCACATCAAATATTTATGCTGCTGGAACAGGGGCCGATTGCTCAAACACACACATTACTGTCAGTCGTTTTGTTAAGGTGTCTCTGTGTGTGTGTGTGTGTGTGTGTGTGTGTGTTTATTATTTATATATGCGGTGGTTTCGGTCTCGGCGGGGATCGCCAACATGTTTCTCAACATTAGCGGTGAAATTGCTTGGAATTCTCCGGTCGCCCACGACGACAGTTTGACAGCTCTGTCAGGCCCACAGCGTTTCTACGACAATTCACTTACACACACACACACACACACACACACACAAAGTATACGTACACGCCGGCACACACAGACACACAATCGCTCAAAACAATTCCTCCAATACACAAAACAACACAGCTACTGATAATTACATGTACACACACACAGTTGCCCACATTAAACACTACACAAGAACACACACTGACACAGCAACACACAGCAACTGGAGGAGTTGTCAAAGTAAACAAAGTAAAGTATAAATGAAATTACACAAACAACGAAACTAAGACCAGAAACTACACGTTTGTTTTTCCCTGTTTCATTTCGATTGGCACTGAAGCCAAATTCACATTGAACTGTGAAGTGAACATGTTTCCTGTTGATGAATTACCCATAAATCTCCAACACGTGGTGAAGAAATGAGAAGTGAACACATTATTTTAATAAAACCAAAAAAAATTGCTTACTTTCTAAAAATGTCTTCTCTTTTTACAACATGTCACCGCTTTCCTAAATGTTTGGATCTTCCTTAACTTTGAAAAATGATCACGAGATTATAAAACCTTTTCCTCCTCTTCGTGTCACATGCTCACACTCCGCCCTGTGGTTCTGTTCCTCCACCAACCAGAGCAGTTTCTGTCACGTGCACGTTTTTCCAGACTCATACGAGGTCACACTGACCTTTGACCTTTGACATCTGATCAGTTCAAGTGACAACTGGTCAGAATCTGAAGAAATTCCCACAAAGAAGACTTGAGATTCATGTTGGCACGTTACAAACATGTCCTCATTTTCAAAAACCTTTCTTCTCCTCCTCTACCTCTCGTCTTTCTAAACTTTCCCTTCCTTCGTCCTCTTCTCGCTCCTCCGTCTCTCCATCATCTTCTTCTCATCTGTGACGTGACAACAAAACATCTTCCCACCTCACTCCTCCATCTTTCTACTCGAATCCCTTCTCTCTCCTCACACGCCCCTGTCCTCCTCTGCAAGTGATTCTCAATGAAATGAAAACCGAGCAGAAGAAAGTGAAGGAAGCGAGCGCTGCTTCCTTCCCCCGAGGCGGCGTTCCTCATTATGCGGCGAGCGGAGCGGCCCTTTACTGACTCAGGCAGATGAAGGAGATACAACACTCGCACAGATTGTTTTCTCTTGTCGTTTGTCGTTGTTCACTCCCCCACCTCCCCTCCTCTCCCCCCGTTTCCGTCTTGTTCTCACACTAATGTTAACTAAACGCTTTGTAAAACAGGATTCTCTCGGGGAGTCGGAAGACGAGAAAACAGACAAATCGGAGAGCACGGAGCGACGTGGCGGCACTGCGGGGCTGCGTTCGACACCGGGACGGTTACGCGGCGTTTGAAGTGTCAGGTTCCCTCTCTGTCACGCGGCTCTGACGGCGTGCGTGGGAGTGGCACAGCGAGCCGCTCTGACATGTAGTCACTTGAGGAAATTCAAATTATAGAAATCTATTATTTATTTCTATCTTGTCAAGATTCCAGCAGATAAAGTGAAATTCAACGTGTGAATATGTGAAAATCTATATAGTGGAGAAAAATATTGATACAGTTTGGTAGATTTTTCACTCACTTAAAGTCGAAGATGTTTTAAAACATAAGAATATTATATTTGGGAGAAGAATTTGTGCCTGATGTGGATGAATGAATGAATTCAGGTAATCTGAGAGATTTTTTGCGATTTTTATTTCTGCGACTTTTCCCCGAAATCTGTCTTACACATTAGATCAACATATCTTGTGTAATTCTATTCAGAGTTTAAATGTCTGGGGGCGGAGTACAAACTGTTTGTCAGGACACACGCTGTGTCTTTTAAGCTGGAATGGATTTATCATCTTCCACTTTCTACTTCCGTCTCTTTCTTTTCATCACTTCCCAAGTCTCTGTCTCCCCGTCTGCTGCGACTGTGATAGCAGCTGTAACCACTGACTCTAATTCATCATCCTACTCCCAGCAGAAAGAGGAGGAGGAGGAGGAGGAGGAGGAGGAGGAGGAGGAGGAGGAGGAGGAGGAGGAAGAAGTGTCAGGTGAGGAAAGAGAGAGAGAGAAGACAAGAGGAGGAAAGTTTAAGTCAGGTGAAGAATGGAGAACGAGGAAAGAGAAGAAGACTAAAGACAAAAGAAAGAGAGGAAAGAATGGGGGGGGGGGATGTGAGGAAGAGGAGAAAGTGAAAGAGGGAGGGGATGAAGGTACAGAGTGAAAGGTTGAATGAGTCATAGGCAGCCGTCACCTTTCAGTCAGAGTTCGATTTATGAGGCGACATTCGTCTAATGGATTCATCATTAAAACAGAGTGAACAGCAGCACAGCGCCCTGCTGACGCCCCACTCACTCACCACTCACCACTCACTCACTCACTCACTCACTCACTCACTCACTCACTCGCTCGCCCACTCACTCACTCATTCACTTGCCCGCCCACTCACTCACTCATTCACTCGCTCGCCTCACTCCCACATTCACTTGCCCGCCCACTCACTCACTCATTCACTCACTCACTCATTCACTCGTCGCCCACTCACTCACTCACTCACTCACCTCACTCACTGCTCGCCCACTCACTCACTCATTCACTCGCCGCCCACTCACTCACTCACTCACTCACTCACTCACTTATTCACTCACTCACTCACTCATTCACTCGCTCGCCCATTCACTCACTCACTCACTCGCTCGCCCACTCACTCACTCACTCACTCACTCACTCACTCACTCATTCATTCACTCGCCGCCCATTCACTCACTCACTCACTCACTCACTCACTCACTCACTACTCACTACTCGCCGCCCACTCACTCACTCACTCACTACTCCCACATTCACTCGCCGCCATTCACTCACTCACTCACTCGCTGCCCACTCACTCACTCACTCACCACTCACTCACTCATTCACTCGCCGCCCATTCACTCACTCACTCACTCACTCACTCACTCACTCGCCGCCCATTCACTCACTCACTCACTCACTCACTCACTCACTCACTCCCACATTCACTCGCCCGCCCACTCACTCACTCATTCACTCGCTCGCCCATTCACTCACTCACTCACTCACTCACTCACTCACTCACTCACTCACTCACTCATTCATTCACTGCCGCCCATTCACTCACTCACTCACTACCACTCACTCACTCACTCACTCACCTCACTCATTCACTCGCCGCTCACTCACTCACTCACCACTCACTCCACTCACTCACTCACTCACTCATCATTCACTCACTCACTCACTCACTCACTACTCATTCATTCACTCGCCGCCCATTCACTCACTCACTCACTCACTACCATCACTCACTCACTCACTCACTCACTCATTCACTCGCCACCACTCACTCACTCACTCACTCCCTCACTCACTTACTCACTCACTCACTCACCACTCACTCACTCGCCCACTCACTCATTCACTCGCCGCCCACTCACTCACTCATTCACTTGCCCGCCCACTCACTCACTCATTCACTCGTTCGCCCCTCACTCCCACATTCACTTGCCCGCCCACTCACTCACTCATTCACTCACTCACTCATTCACTCGCCGCCCACTCACTCACACTCACTCACCCACTCACTCACTCGCCCGCCCACTCACTCACTCATTCACTCGCCCGCCCACTCACTCACTCACTCACACATTCACTCACTCATTCACTCCTCACTCACTCATCTATCACTCGCCGCCCATTCACTCACTCTCATCACTCGCCGCCCACTCACTCACTCACTCCACTCACTCACTCACTCACTCACTATTCATTCACTCGCTCGCCCATTCACTCACTCACTCACTCACTCACTCACTCACTCACTCACCTACTCGCCGCCCACTCACTCACTCACTCACTACCCTACATTCACTGCCGCTCATTCACTCACTCACTCACTCGCTGCCACTCACTCACCACTCACTCACTCACTCACTCATTCACTCGCCGCCCATTCACTCACTCACTCACTCACTCACTCACTCGCCGCCATTCACTCACTCACTCACTCACTCACTCACTCACTCACTCCCACATTCACTCGCCCCGCCACTCACTCACTCATTCACTCGCCGCCCATTCACTCACTCACTCACTCACTCACTCACTCACTCACTCACTCACTCATCATTCACTCGCTCGCCCATTCACTCACTCACCTACTCACTCACTCACTCACTCATTCACTCGCGCCCACTCACTCACTCACTCACCCCTCACTCACTCACTCACTCACTCACTCATTCACTCACTCCCCACTCACTCACTCACTCACTCACTCATTCATTCACTCGCCCATTCACTCACTCACTCACTCACTCACTCACCACTCACTCACTCACCACTCACCACACATTCACTCGCCCACTCACTCACTCACTCACTCACTCACTCACTCACTCACTCACTCACTCACTCACTCACTCCCTCACTCACTCACTCACTCACTCACTCACTCATTCACTCGCCGCCATTCACTCACTCACTCACTCACTCACTCACTCACTACCCCCTCACTCACTCACTCACTCACTCACTCACATTTTTCTGCCATCGAAGTTTCTCTTGTTATTAATGAAGATCTCAGATCTGATCTGAGATCTGATCTGAGATCTGATCTGAGATCAGTGAATAATTCAGTCTGACTTTCATTTTCTTTACAACTGAAGCAAAACCACAAATCTCAACTGAGCTCAACTCACAGAAGAAAAACATGTAACATCCAGTTAATGCCAAACTCATCACACACACCACTGCACGGGACACACACACACACACACACACACACACACACACACACACACACACACACACACACACACACACACACACACACACACACACACACACACACACACACACACACACACACACACACACACACACACACATCTCAAAAGCAGCAGCTAATATATGAATAACCAATTAGTATCTAACACATCCAGAGCAAATTACTGAAACATTACACTGCTGCAGCCACAGAGGAGCAAACACACACACACACACAATGAATCTTTCATTTACATTTGTGTGTCTGTGTGTGTAAACAACTTATATTCCTTTTATTCAAATAGAGGAGTCCACCGTTACCAAAACGAGTGTGTGTATGTCTGTGTGAGTGTGTGTGTGTGTTGTGTGTGTGTGTGTGTGCACTGTGACGACAACATCCAAAAAGTCTGCAGGAACAAAACATACGATGGACTCACTGTGAGAAATTTAAGCTTCATTTGTCATTTGCATACACTCAACTTTGTGTGTTTTTTTTGTATACTGTGTGTGTGTGTGTGTGTGTGTGTGTGTGTGTGTGTGTGTGTGTGTGTGTGTGTGTGTGTGTGTGAGTGATAACCGCGGAGGGAGGCTCCTCAAAGTCGAGGATGAAACGGCAAAAGGCAGCGTGACCAAAGATGCCGCTCGCCGAGCCCGGCCACAGCAGATTACTGCTGTTAACACTCATAACACTCTGAGTGTGTGTGATTACGTCTGACTGTGTGTGTGTGTGTGTGTGTGTGTGTGTGTGTGTGTGTGTGTGTCCTCCTCATCATAACAAAGAACAGTCACATGATATGTTTGTGTGTCTCTGTTGTGTTGTATTTGTACATAGTTCTACTTTTCACTGCCGCTCTGTCGAGGCTGAGAACTTAATGTTTTGTTCTTCAGCAGCTGGAAGTTACACGCGTTGCTCAAAGGTACATCGGTGGGAACCAGGAAGCGGGACGGAGCTTCAAGGTGCGCGAAGAAGATGGATTCTGTTGGTTCTGGGATCGAACCCTCAACCTCCCGCTTTCCAAGCATGGAAACAGGATGTTGGCGTAGTGGTGACGAGCGGTACTGCTGAGTTATTGGACCGACGACACATCTGCTCTGTTCTGTTACTGTTGTTTACCTGCTGCTTCTGGCCATCTGGCTGTAGTGCCTCCTGCTGGTGGACGAGGGGTAGCGCAGGCTGCTCAGCTTGACGGCCATCTGCTCCAGGGCGGCTCGCTGGGCTTCTCGCTGACTGGAGATCAGTTCAGTCTGGAAATAAAAACCAGAAACAAGAGGTTATTGAAAATCTCTTAAAAATGACTTCAACACTGTTTGTGTTGACGAGAGACTCAAACGAAGAGGGAAAGGTTTTTGTGTGTAATAAGCGAGATGCAATCAACGGTGCAGCCTGCAGGGGGAGCTACAGCGGCCTCCGAAGTTTAATACTTAACAGAATTTCGAAGAGACGAAAGTGTTTGTCACTGAAAATACCAACATGAGTTTATCTCTC
>NC_061492.1:1275285-1277785 GCF_022539355.2 Hippoglossus stenolepis
CCAATCAAACAGCAGCGTGAGGACTGCGAGCTGAGCAGCAGCAAATAA
The DNA here is from genome assembly GCF_022539355.2 of Hippoglossus stenolepis. Classification (NCBI taxonomy): domain Eukaryota; kingdom Metazoa; phylum Chordata; class Actinopteri; order Pleuronectiformes; family Pleuronectidae; genus Hippoglossus; species Hippoglossus stenolepis. The sequence goes on from NC_061492.1 coordinate 1,275,334, forward strand.
ACACGCAGCAAGATCCACAGCACATCGTCTGCTCTTCAGCGTGATTCATTAAAAACAAATACCAGCTAATTAATCAATACACAACTCAATCAACTAATCGTTGTGTTGAATCCATAAACAGGAAGTAAAGCGTGTTCACTTGTGCTAAATAAAACATAATGTCTGCGTTTGAAGCCACACTATCTGTCTCACTTCAGCCTCCTGTCCGTCCCCTGTGAAGCAGCAGTGACACACAGGAGACACGTTTTGTGCGACTCAAGTATCCGGCGGCGCCCGTGGTTTTCCCTCAGCATTGTGTCTTCAGTCTGGCAGGAACATCTTAATGCCAGGAGTCATGTGACTGAGCTCCGAGCCGCCGGCGGACTGCGCTGATTGTTGCCTGGAGCGTTGCCCGAGAACAGTCTTCTAGGAATTGAGCAGGTTTTGTCACAAAGACGCGGAGAAGAGATTTAGAGTGAGAGCTTCCCTCCTGTCCCTCTGCTGCTTCGTGGTCACTGACTGTCTCGTGACTGGTGAACATGAAACTACACCATGACGCTCGTTGTCTTTTCATTTTAAAGACACATGATGATTTCACCCTGCACACGTTTCATCCACCCGGTGAACCGACGGCAGCTCGATGGCACAAACTCTCATGACACAGGTTTGTTGTACCGATGACATCGATACAACAACGATGCAAACTATACGTGTTCATGGATTACCATTTGCAGTTCACAATAAAGTTACTTTGCCGTTTTGTCGCGCTGTGTAAATGTTGTGCATATCGTGGAATCACTGTTCCCACAGCACATCGTGAAAAATAACCGATGGTCACTAACCGAGCAACATGAACCGTCGTGTGTCGAGCTCACAGTGAATGAATAAACAACAACACAATGACATACTGGAGGAGAGCATCTTGTACAAAGAGAAAACACAACTGTGTCTTATCTGAAAAGAATAAAAAGCCTCAGATGTGACAAACAGAAAAATCTGATTGAAATAAAAACTGAAAGTTGTAGCAGACGCTAAATATTTCCTATTTCTTGATGTGGGAAATAGGCTCAGTATAACATGAACCAAATGACGTGAAAGTTACACCCATGTGTTTTTATAAGCAGATGCTCAAAAGTCCTATATGGTTTACAGCTTCTGGCACCAGTGCACACGTGGCCAATAGGTGGCGCTGGTGAGCAACTACAGCCTTTTGATGGTTAAAGCTGTAGACGGGGAGAATAAGAGTCTGTGGACGGAGCTCGGCTGATATCTGAGCGACTCAAACTCAAACTGGCTGATTCTCATTCGGTCTCAGACGCGACAACTGGCCCGACATTTAAAGGAAGAGTCGGTCGTGAGTCATAACCGACACGTCAAGTGACGTGTCGGTTAAAATCATAATCATAAGACGATAAATACAGTTTTTAAAAAAGTGAGATTTCTGTCTGTTTATCTTTTGAATCCACTTTATATGTTTCTGGCAATTTGTGTGTGTGTGTGTTAGTGTGAGTGTGTGTGTGTGTGTGTGTGTGTGTGTGTGTGTGTGTGTGTGTGTGTGTGTGTGTGTGTGTGTGTGTGTGTGTGTGTCACAGGTCAATACTGGAGGTGAGATATTCCAATAACAGGGTGTTTTTGTCTTGATAGAGCAGAGCAGTGGGTAATGATACAGGATCAATAATGGATATGAGATGGCTGCATCCAGAGTGCAACACACACACACACACACACACACACACACACACACACACACACACACACACACAAACACAAACATGCACACAGACACACACACACACACACGTTCATGTCGATGCTGTAATACAGTTTGATTTGTGCGAGTGCTCAGCTTTCATCTTTGAAAGCAGAATAAATAATTGCAAGCAATACAACACACAGACAGACACACACACACACACACACACATACACAGACACACACATCTTCAGTTTATGACAGTCAGACCGTAACACTGAGGCTTTAAGAAAAACATGAAATGACAAATTGTAGAATAAAACAACGATCTTTCTGTGAGATTTTTCTATAATCTCATAGAAATCAATTAATAAACTCTGTTTTCACACAAACCTCCATTTTAATCTACGACTCCTCTACAACCTTCACTTTAAATCTGTCTGTACAAACCAAAACTGAAGAATCTCAACTTTATCATTTTATCACAACCACAACGTATTTTTTCACTTGAGATTTAATCACAGTTTTATAAAGAAGCTACAAACTTTTAAAAATCTGTTCATGATTTAGATTTTGGCCCAAACTGTGGTTTTCAAATTATTTTTCTTCTGAGAGAAAAACACGAAAACAAAAACAAATGTTGGTCGTATGAATCTGAAGAGAAACAGGTGTGTGTGTGTGTGTGTCTGTGTGTGTGTGTGTGTGTAGTCCGCAGGCTGCTTGTGTTGTCCAGATGTTTCTGCTGAGGAATCTGCATCTAAAGTTGAAACTTCAGCTCACC
>NC_061492.1:1282785-1297785 GCF_022539355.2 Hippoglossus stenolepis
TTTTTTTTTTTTGATGTTTGATTAATTATTTTGGTGCCAATCCATTTCTGCTTCCCTCCATATTTAATTAAAATATCATTTTAAAACATAATTAAGTTTTTAATCCAACTGCGAGTGAGTCTCCAGCAAAGCCAAGAAGACTCTCTCTCTTTTTCCTTCCTCCCTCTCTCCCCCACTCTATCGGCAAATAGGAAGCTGCCTGCAGGCGTCACACACACACACACACACACACACACACACACACACACACACACACACACACACACACACACACACACACACACACACACACACACACGCACAGAGGTGAGTTAAGCCTTCAAGTTGCAAGTAAGGAACAAATGTTGTGAATCTTCTGTTCAGTGTGAGAACATCCTGTCTGACCTGGGTCGTACTCAGTGTGTGTGTGTGTGTGTGTGTGTGCGTGTGTGTGTGCGTGTGTGTGCGTGCGTGTGCATGTGTGCATGCATGTGTAAACACCCAGCATGCGGCCCAGCGGCTGCTGATGGCCGAGCTAATTATGCATGAAATCAAATATGATTTAAAAACAACATCACAAGAAATTCTTTCTCTTCTAGAATGCAAACACACACACACACACACACACACACACACACACACACACACACACACACACACACACACACACACACACACACACACACACACACACACACACACACACACACACACACACACACACACACACACACACACAGAGACACAGACACACAGCAGGAGAGTCAGGCAGACGATGTTGATTGAACATGTTTTTGTTTGGATCTATACGTGTGTACGTGTCTTGAGTTTGTAGAAGAACAACAGGAGAGTAGAAGAAGAGCTCATCTGCTCTGCTTTTAGAAGATCAGCTGATCTGGACCCAAACTGCAGGGAGAGGTGTGGCGTTCCTGAACCCAGTGATTGGCTACTGGGCCTGAACGTGAATATGAGTGCACGGTCAATACATGAACAGTTTGGGCCTCTAGAAAGAATCCAGAGTTCTTTAACTTTGATTCTTTGAGATGAGACGTTAAACCACCGGAGATCAGCAAAAACTTCAGCAGAAAGAGAAGAAGCTCTTCAAACATATAGGTAATGTAATCACACACACACACACACACACACACACACACACACACACACACACACACACACACACACACACACACACACACACACACACACACACACACAGTGTCTCAGTTGTATCAAAGGTGACACTTCTGATTGGAGGAGATAAAAAAAAGAAAACACACGCTCACGCCTGACTGAGTTCAGACCATTAAAAATGCAGCAGGCTTCTCCAAAATCAAATTACCTTGAGCCGATTCAAAGGCTCCTCATATCCATCACCGTGGACGCTGTGGTCTCCAAAACAAGCAAATTAAATGTGGCGTTTATTCACGTGGTGGGAGGCAGAAGGGAATTAAGGTTTTGGGGGGTAAATTACAGGTAATTAAGGTCCATCCTGCGTAACTCTCGGCTATTAGATGTAATTTGACGGCGAGCATCTGGAACTGAAGGTGTGACGTGACGGAGGGAGGAGCAGGACTACCTGTCATCATCTTTTTTAGAATCCTGCCTCGCTCTCCTCATATTCAGGTGATCCTCGTACTCCTCTTAACCCCCCCCCCACCACCACCCCACATAAACTCCACCCTGCTCCTCTTCCTCTTCCTCCTCCTCCTCCTGCCGGGGGTTTCTACTCTGTTGAAGGACACAGGTCCAGTTATTTTCTAAATCAAAGATGGAACATAAATCAGAACGCGTGCGACTACAAACCTGAACCTCCACTGACGGATTCAGAGAGAGACGGTGCATGAGGCAACGATGAAGAGAAGCAGAGTCATAGAAGGAAAAGACACTGAATATCATCTCAATATTTCTAATTAAGTCTCTAATAATCTCTAGCAATAAAAACTGCAGCCGCATTATTTCAACCAGATTTCACAACTTTAAAAAATATGAAAGAACGAATGAATTTTGGATTTAATAATAAAAATGACGCAGAGAAAGTGTGAAGTGAAGGTATAAGAGGTAACTGACGGATTGAGGTAAGGAAAAGGTTGAAGGGAAAGAGGGGGAAGAGGGGGATGACAGAAAGATAGAAGGGAAGGAGGGAAAGAAACACAAAGGACTCAAAACTGAAAAAGAAGGAAGGAAGGAAGGAAGGAAGGAAGGAAGGAAGGAAGGAAGGAAGGACGCCATGTTGAAGAAAGATAGAAAGAACCAATCATGTTCTTTTTGACAGAGAAATGCTTTACAGCTGTTGGCATCTGTCACAACACGCCGCCATCGCCCCCGAGGGTCTTCTTCACTGAATTATCACGGTTGCCCCGGCAACAACGTCACACGCCAACTCCGGGGGGAATTAAAAATCAAAAAAAAAAAAAGCCCGTTACCTCGACGCGCCGCTCTGAACAGACTCTGATCTTTTTACGACATCGTTAGTCGGGACGGTGAAACCAGACCGACCAGTCAGATCGCTCGGCTGGAATTAGCAGGTGCTGGAACAACACCTGAGGGGACGTTTGTCACGGAGACGACACGTGTAACACAACCTCGCAATCCCAGTGGAGAGTCCTCAGGAGTGGGGGGGGGGATTTTGTTGGACGATTCCAAACACATTTGGACGATTCTGTAAAATCAACATCACATATTTAAGATGATGACTCTGGTTTTTAACCCGACGCCACGTTCGACAGATCGTCGCCACTCGATCGTCACTGGACAAAACAGTCACGTGACACATGCGCGTGGAGGAGGCGAGATTTGTGGGCCGCGGGAACAGCCGAGTCTCGCCACTACGACGCTATCTTCAGCTGTAGCCTCCGAAGGATGAGAACCCTGAAGACACAGCTACAGTGGGACATGTGAAGGAGGAGAGGTGTGCTCTCCCTTCACGAGGTTTTCCAGGGAGATATAACTTACTGCAAAGATTCAAATTCATGGGGCTTTTTCCCAGATTATGCTTGAAAGTAGCTCCAGTAAATCTCCATGCATTGTTAGATGTTAAAAACCCCTTTGACCTGATGGAATGAACTTGAGTGTTCTGTTCACTGGCTCTGGTTCAGCTCTTTATCGTGCACCAACCTCCTGAGAGCAGCCAGTTGGGTATAGAAGCTCAATCATCATGTATCGTGACACGAGATCCTGGATTTAAGACACTTAGCTTGTTGCACATGCATTTACAACCTGCTGCCTGTAGATAAAAGACTTTTGTTTTGCATCGTATTGGTTTATTTGTGTATAAAGGTCTCAGTAGTAGGTGTCTGCTCTGTCTGCCTTGTTACAAACTCACAAAGTTACAGAAATAAAGGTCTGGAGAATTCCAGCCACACTCACGACCAATCACTTCAAGCAGAGAAGGATTTTCAGTTTCGGAGATCGATCCAACGTGTCGATTCTGTCATCAACGATATAGAAAGTGAGAAAGTGAGAAAGTGAGCCACAGTCGAAGTGGACGAGGTCCCAAAGAGAGTGAAGAGCCGGGCGGTGGTTGAACCTGGACTGAAAGATTCAGTTCAGCCTCGTTCGCAGAGACCAAGGGCATCGTTTGATATTTAATATTTAATACGTTTACCTAATCATGCTCAGACCTGTGAGTGTGTGTGTGTGTGTGTGTGTGTGTCTGTGATAGTGTGTGTGTGAGTCTTTGTGTGTGTGTCAGACTGTATTTTTAGTTTGTCTGCAGGTCATTTAATGATTTTACATACAAGTGATGTATCATAATATTACAGAGACAATCTTCTATTATTCTTTGCCTTCATCTCTCGCTCTTTCACTCACACTCTCTCTCTCTCCGGCTTCCCCCCCTCCCTCCCACTCTCTCTCTCTCTCTCTCTCTCTCCACACACACACACACACACACACACACACACACACACACACACACACACACACACACACACACACTTTCTCTTTCAGTCTCTCTCTCTCTCTGCAGTAGCATCATCTAACTCCTCGGTCAAAGCGGAATAATTGTCAATGAATATTTAACAAGGTTTCAGATGGAGGGATAGACATCATCCTCTCTCTCACACACTCTCACACACACACACACACACACACACACACACACACACAGTCTCGGTTCTCTGTGATCCAGGCAGAGGTTAGCGATACGGCGTGGTCAGTGGTGCGTACCGCAGCCAGTGGATTAGTGGAGGGGAGATGATGAAGTGCAGAATAAATACTAAATAAACACCCTCTGCTTTCGCTCCACATACAGTAACGCCGCTCTGCACTGGCGGCCATTTCTCAGCGGCCATTTTGTGTCCTTCTCGACCCCCGCCCCCCCTCCCCACCAGCTGGACTCGTCTTACTGGAGGAGGTCATGAAATTGTAATTAACCACCGGCGGCATTTGTAATTTTGAGTCCGGTGCGGATCCTGCCGAGTGTGGAAAGTTTAAAATATTCAGAGTGGTCTGCTGGAGAGAGTCTTAATGTGCTGGAGAGAGGTTGCATGTTTGACCGCAGCACCGGCATCGGCAATGAGTCCTGCTGAAGTGCCCTTGAGCAAGAGAGCAAGAGTGGAAACAAATCCAAGCAGCACAGCACCTGAGATTCCTTAAGACACAACAACAAGCCCGAGAGTTTATGAACTGATGCTGCAAATCCAGAAGTTATTATCGATGTAGTCCAACCCGCTAATTGGCTGAACGTTAAAAAAATCACCTGTTTGCAGATATGGAAAATTTCATTTTAAAGAGTAAACAATCAAGATAAGATGAAAATTGTTGAATTACCAGTTATGGTTAAACTGGTTAAACTGGTTTATGGTTAAACTCTGAAATATCAAAAAGCATATATTAGGAGTAGTTGACCATTTTTGTTACGACAATATATCGCTATTGACAGTTTTTAATCTGAGACGTCGATGTCGGAAAAACAAAACAAGAAGCTAAAAGAGGCTAAAAGTTACATCATCATTTGACTTGAGTTGTTTGATTGTTAAAGAAAAATTATATTAATTAGCAACTAGTCTGACACGCCCCCTAACAACGCCAGGTAGAGCCACTTCCTGGAAGCTGTTGACCAATCACAGCAGTCTGGGCTTGGTCGGGGGGGTCTTAAAGAGACAGGAGCTAAAACCAAGTGTTTGCGACAGAGGCTGAAAAGAGGAGCTGCAGCGATGGACAGTCTGAGGAGAGGGTTGTTTTTTTCATTAGAGCACGAAAACATTTTCAAATAATAACAATAATTAAAATGATAAATTTGAAGATATGTCTTTATGTTCTATACTTTTACGAGAGTTAGATTTTGAATGCAGGAACTATTTACTGGGACTTTTCAAGGAAATTAATTTTGCTATTGTGACATTTCCTGATTTTAATATTTATCCCATCATCGTATAAATTTCGGATAATTTATTTATTTCGATATTTTATCTTGGATCGAATTTGTTTCCCCCGCCTTCCTATGTTTTTTCGGTTTTCTTGTTTTTCTGAAACACACAAACAAATCACGCAGCGCCCTTAACGACGTGATATGTAGAATTTCATATCACAGTATCGACCTCACATATCTGTCAAACTTTAATACGAGGCGCGCTCCACTCTCTCTCTCTCCCTCTCATTGTAATCAGCAGCCCTTACAGCCAATCTGCTGCCCGTAAAACTGTCTGCAGCCCGATGATGTACGGCTCCTAGAATTACCTTATCTGCTTCTGATTTACTGTGCCTCACAGGTAGAGAGACAAAAACAGCCTCCACACCTCCGTCACATCCATCTATCCATCCCTCCATCCCCTCACACACCCTGCTGCCCCCCCCACCACCACCACCTCCTCCTCCCGTTTTCCCCTCCCCAACCGTCCTTTTATTACTCTTCCCCTCAAACCCACCTCTCAATCTTTTGTTCTTCTCCTTTTCGTTCCGCATCTTCGTTTGTCTCCTTCTTTTCCACCATTAAACTTTATTCTATCCGTTCCTCTCCTCCGTCTCGTTTTCATCCTTTGAAACCTCTCCTCAACTTTCCTTCTCTCATCCAGCGTCATCCCTCCATCCTCATGCTCCTCTGTTTGCACTTCCCTGTTTCCTTCTTCCTGCCTCTAAACTTTTATTTTTTTATGTTCATCTCCATCTGTCTGTCATATTTCTCTTTTGCCTCTATTCTCTCGTTTACTATTTTTATTTCCCACCACCTCCTTCCCCTCTTTCAACCCTATTTCACCTGCATCGCTTTCTTTTTTCTCCACTCTGTTTTTCTTCCAGTTTACCTCCCATCATTCCTTTCAATCAGTCCATCCCTCTCCTTGTCATTTCTCCTTCACCTGTCCATCCTCGCATCCTCCGCTCTTTTCTTTCTTTCTTCATTTGTCCCCGTCGTCTCCTCTCCTCCATCTATTCATTCTGCTTTTCATATTTCATCCCTTCTTCCCCTCAACAACCTGTTTCATCTCCCCTCCTTCTTTCTGTCCATCCATTATCCATTCCATACTTCCATTACTTCTCTTCCTCCCTTCCTTCCTCTCCATCCTTCACTCTCGTCCTCTTCTCGGTAAACATGACAAGAAGGATCTGACTGTTGTTTTCAGGCAGGAGTCGTTCGTGACTAACACAAGTAACATGGATAAACACCTACTACAACACACACACACACACACACACACACACACACACACACACACACACACACACACACACACACACACACACACACACACACACACACACACACACACACACACCTCTTCATTCTCATTCATTATTTCTCCAGACAAAAAAAAAATAATCATAAGAAACAACCAGACAACAATGACAAGACACACGAGAACACACACTCACACACACAGACACACACACACATTACTTATTCAAGAAGTGACAGCAAGACAGATACGTGCATGTTCATACTCTCTCTTTAACACACACACACACACACACACACACACACACACACACACACACAGTCAGCCTCTCTGTTGGTAATTACAGCCTACAGTGATCCTTGTTGCCTTTTATTTAAGAACAAGATGGAGAATCTTTGATCAGAAAGAGTGCGCGAGTATGTGAGTGTGTATGTGTGAGTGTGTGTGTGTGTGTGTGTGTGTGTGTGTGTGTGTGTGTGTGTGTGTGTGTGTGTGTGTGTGTGTGTGTGTGTGTGTGTGTGTGTGTGTGTGTGTGTGTGTGTGTGTGTGTGCATGCACGCACCTTAATGTATGAATGCAAATGAGTGAAATTATATCAAAATGTGGTTTTGATTGTGTGGTTTTGAGAGCGGAGCGATAGAGGGGGGTGTAATTAAGTCACCAGGAGGACAGTCTGCAATTGTGTGTGCACGTGTGTTTACGTGTGTGTGTGCACGTGCATGTGCATGTGTGTGTGCATGTGTTTAAATGAGAGTCAGTCTGCTCATGAGTGTTTTCATTGTTTATTCTTTGTCTTTGCATAGATGCATTCATTTGTATTCATGTGTCAGTCCATATGTTCATGGCAGTCTGAGTGTGTATACGCTGTGTGTGTGTGTGTGTGTGTGTGTGTGTGTGTGTGTGTGTGTGTGTGTGTGTGTGTGTGTGCGTGTGTGTGTGTGTGTGTGCGTGTGTGTGTGTGTGGTTTCTCGTCAGAGCAGAATTCCTTCACCCTCCTTCCTTAATGAAAAATAAATAGTCTCCACTGTTTCAGAACATCAACTCAATCAGCTGCAACAAGGCTCTTATTTTGAAATAAAATCCTCGCTGCCTCTCGTCTGGTTCCTGATTTGAATTTTTTTCTTTCTCCATAAATTGTCTTCAAACGTCATAAAACAAGCGAATCAGAAACGTAGTGAGAGTCGAGTTACCTGCTGAAGACGACTGTATATTGGGTCTGTTCGGACGTGTTTTACTTATTTAAACGTTTGACTCTGGTAAAAACCCTGGCTGTGGCTCGGGAGAAAGAACGGGTCGTCCATCAAGGTGATGGTTGGGAGTTTGATCCCCACCTCCTCTATGCAGCCCGCATGCCGACGTGTCCTTGGGCAAGACACTGAATCCTAGATTATGTGAATGTGACTCGCAGTGTAAAGTGCTGTGAGTGGTCGTTAAGAAGAGTGAGATTAGAAAAGAGCCGCAGTCATTTATCAAAAACAACTTTTCTTCCAGTCGGGCTAGTAGAACTGTTCCGTACAAAAACTAAACCTACAATGTTCTAAATACTTTATTCTATTTATTTATTCTATTTCTAAGATTTTCTGGGAACAGTTTCAACAAATATGGTCACTTCTGGTTTCCAAAACAACAAGAGGGCGCTGAACAAAATGCCAAACTTGAGGCGACATGTTAAAGTCACCGTCGCCATCTTCAACGATTCAAGGAGAACATCATCAGACTGGGATGACCTCGTCGTCATCGTGGGTTTGCTGCTGCTGAAGCAGGTGAAGCTCAAACTATTTAAACTTCTGCCTCGTCGGTTCTGAAACTACAAACCTGAGCATCTACAGCAAAACACACCCACGTACACACAGATTCATCCACCGAAAGGAAACTGGAGGAGAAATATCAAAACTGTTTTTGCAGCAGTCCGTCACAGTGAAGGAAGCAAACTCATTTCTTTGCTCTCCGGGCGACGGCTCGTTAACCGACTGTTCTGTCGCCGTCGCTTTCCTGCAACTTTCATCAAACTCAAACACTCCCTCTAATAATCAGCGCTGCCGTATCCATGTTTAACAAGGTAACATGACACAAACCATCTGTGGCTTCACAGGGAAGGAAGAGAGAAAAAGAAAAACACCCACTTTACATATTCACTTTTACATCCACGTAATTAAATATTTGAAAAATATCAGGAATGGAAAATTAAAAGGGAAAAAGCCCACCGCCGCCACTATCAATTTATTCCCTCTCTCAGAGTGCATTAGAGACGTCAGATTGCCGTTGGCAAAGACACAGAAAGAGCTTGATGGTTTTTTTTAAACTCACTTTATAAATTACATTCTGGAGTGCTTTGGCATGCTAATACCTGCTGCCACGGAGAGCAGACAGCGTTAATTATTTCTTATTGGGATCGGCGGCGATTATTTGCATATTTCATTTAGCTGTTATAGATGTTGCAGGTGGGAGGGAGGGGAGGGGGCGTGTGAGACGCTTTTCACTTTATGTCTCACCAACTTTTGGATGAAAAAAAGGTGGATTCACTGAACCTGTGTCGGCAGGAGCTTTCATTCAGGCTGATTTCAGTCATTTCCATGAGCCACAGCCGATTATCGGTGATAATTAACATCATTAGCTGTGAATATCACGCAGAATATAACAGCTTTAAGAAACTCTTCGGCCAAAACGTCAGTAAGAAGCTCAACTCTTTAAAAACTTAATGTGGAAATAGATGCGTCTTTTAAACAACATAGATAAACGCATCAAGATACGATCAATAAACGTACTTACACTTAGAATAAAGGTGTTTTCACAACTGAACGTCCAAACCAAGGTTCACTTCATCATGTTTCTGCTCTTGAAAACTCAAAGTGCTTCCAGTCTGGTTCAGTTTCCCAAGGAAACTACAACATGGGGAATGGGGGAGAGCGGGAGAGCGGGATTGAACCGCCGACCTCCTGAGCACCACCTGCCCCGTGTTCAGCTGCCCCATGCTGATGTTGACTTTTCTGTTCATTAACTAAATAAGATAAAACACTTCACCTTCTGTACCTAAGTGCTCCAGTGGCTGATGCTTCTTTCAAATGTCCACATGTATGTTTTATATTTCCACTTGCAGATCGAAGTTATTTTTTACAACATATGGAGAAACGCTTACGTTGAAGTTGAATATGTTAAACATCTCAGGACACTTTATGCATAAATGAATTCCTGATGCTGCAAACTTTCATCTTTAAATAAGTAGCCTACAGTGTTGTTGACGTGAAGCTGCTGCTGCTGTTACTGTGTCACTGTCTGTAACATAAAAGCCCTGCAGCCACACACGCTTCACACGGACCTGAGCATGCAGCTCTGCGGATCTTAAACCAGGGATTAGCACCAACACTGAGAAACTATCTTGATAGAGGGTGGTTGAACTAACATCCCAAACTTCCCAACTTTAATCTTAATTTATGTAAAGTGCTGTGTGGCGGAGCTCCGCGAGCGGGACGAGCCGTCTGATTGGCTCTATCAGGTATCAGGCAGGAGTCCAACACTCGGTAATTTGATTTAAAAAACGCGTAATAACCTGAGGTCAATATTTAAATCACTCAGAGGGGGAGAGGAGCCGCTCTGCGTGTTCAGGATGCTTCAATCTCCACACTCAGAGTCAACGGGCTCGGATCCCTATCGCCCTCCCATCCCCTGCTCCTCCTCTACTCCCTGTGCTCTCCTGTTCTCTTTCTCCTCATCCTCCTCTTCCTCACCTTACCCCCCTCTCATTTCCATGTGGCCTCCTCCCTTTCTCCTCTGAAAAAACACTCAACAGTTCAAAGACTCCACTTTCTAATCGATCTTAAAGTCCTGAATCGAAATGGAGTATCAATATGTTTTCTGTAACGTGTACAGGAAAACAATATCCTTCAATCTTAACCTAAAACCTGTGCTGCGTTCAATGACCCGGCTGCCAAACAAAAATATGAAACCTTGTGCTGAAGCGATTCATCAATGAATTGATGTGTAAAACATTAACTTTTTAAAGTCGGTGTAAATTAAATATCTTTGGGCTTAGAAGAGTTAAGATGATGAGTTAAACATCTGGAGTTATGAAATTTCTTCTAATTTAGCTACGACGGAAACATCATCTTGTTTCTTAAATAACCATTAAAATAAATGTTTTTTAAATCATCATGATAATTTATCATCATCATCAGTGGAAGTCACGCTGTTCGATCCCCAGGCTTTTTGTAGGTGTGGCCACAAGTCGACTTTTCATGAGGTCAGTGAAACGTGCTGTGGGCGGAGCTTGTGGGCGGAGCTTGTGGGCGGAGCTTGTGCTTTAGCAGCGTGGTCAGTCCTTGTCGCCACGACTGACGCGCGTGTCAAGTTTTCTCAGTTCTCGAGTGTCATTGAACGCATCGTACTTTGTCTCCTTGTGTCTCCGTCAGGTGGAGACTGACTCCTCCCCCCTCCCCCGCCTCCTCTCTCTTATCCCCTCCCCCTCCTCTCTCCCCTCCCTCCTCCTCCGTGTGGTCTGGAGGTGAAATAGAGGCCTGAGGCCAACAAGCTGTCTCCACCCGCTACACTGATAAGACACACACAGACACACACACACACACACACACACACACAGAGTCACCATGCAGGTGCCAACAGTCACAAACGCACAAGTCATCTACACACACACACACACACACACACACACAAACATTATTTAACTCGACTGACTGTGAGAAGTGAAACATCCGAGGTCACTTATCACTTCCTCTCAGAGAGAGAGAGAGAGAGAGAGAGAGAGAGAGAGAGAGAGAGAGAGAGAGAGAGAGAGAGAGAGAGAGAGAGAGAGAGAGAGAGAGAGAGAGAGAGGGAGAGAGAGAGAGAGAGAGAGAGAGAGGGAGGGAGAGAGGGAGAGAGAGAGAGAGAGAGAGAGAGAGAGAGAGAGGGAGAGAGAGAGAGAGGGAGAGAGAGAGAGAGAGAGAGAGAGAGAGAGAGAGAGAGAGAGAGAGAGAGAGAGAGGGAGAGAGAGAGAGAGAGAGAGAGAGAGAGAGAGAGAGAGAGAGAGAGAGAGAGAGAGAGAGAGAGAGAGAGAGAGAGGGAGAGACACCAGATGTTCGTGTCAGAAATTTTGATTCATGCCTCCTTAAGAGTGTATTTGTGACAACATGTCACCTGTGTGTGTGTGTGTGTGTGTGTGTGTGTGTGTGTGTGTGTGTGTGTGTCTCAGGGCTGTTTGGTTCAGCTCTCTAACAGGATTTGTGTGTCCCCGTGTCTAAAGGTACATGGTCTAATCTCGACCCATCACCTTTCCCCACCTCACCCCCAGGGGGACACTGGCACGTTCTTGAAAAGAAAATAACTCATATGAAATACACAGCGTGTTGGAAACCGTGCGTGTGTTTTCTGTTCTGACAGGAAATCCACCTCACATGAAGTAGACACAGACACAAGGAAGTAATTTAACACGAAGCAAACGTGAAAAAAGTAACAAAAAATGTGTTTTAATTAAATGTGACATTTTTACAAAATCTATTTATGTTTGTATGAAAAGCGATTTATTGTCTGAATTTCCTTGAACGTTGAGATGAAACTGACGTGATATGTTTCCGCCCCTCTCCACGTCTACGTTCAACTTTTCTTCAACACTGAAGTGTGAAGCTTGTGTGAAGCTTTGAGTTAAACTACAGCTCGAATCTCACTTAATAACATTCAGGAGCCATTTTTTAAAAACACAGATGATTGTCTCCTAAAAAGAGAAAAAATCTGCTGTATGGACAAAATCTAACGGACGGATCCAGTTCATGTAAATTTCATTTAGAAAGAGATCGTTTCTCCATTTGCTCGACTTTGCTCTTCTCAACTCTCCTTCACATTGGTAATACATCGTCTGTCCAAACACGATGACAGTCTTATAACATCTGAGTGATGAAACTCCAGAGAAAGATTCAGATTCCGGAGCTGTCACTGAACACATCCATTCACCTTTTCAGTGTGTGTGTGTGTGTGTGTGTGTGTGTGTGTGTGTCTGTGTGTGTGCGTGTGTGTTACCAGACCAGTCCAATCCCCTGTAATGTGACAGACAAATCCCACTAAGCTGTTAAATATTACACTGCTTTCACACTCGTATTAAACACCTTTCCACCTCTCCTCGCTCGCTCTCTTTCTGTGTTCACTCACCCTGCACACACAGACACACACACAGACACACACACAGACACACACACACACACACACACAGACACAACCACTCAACCTTTACCTTCATCTTCAATATGCAACAAAATACTACAGATGTCACTTGAAAATCTTCACACACGCACAACAAATCCTTAAAATGCAGCAACTCACTGCAGAAGTAACACACAATATTCTCATGCAACTCTCACACACACATACAGCCTGTCAGTGTGTGTGTGTGTGTGTGTGTGTCTGTGTGTGTGTGTGTCCCCTAATCCCCGGCGTTGGCCGTCTTGTCAGAGCGTTATATTTGCTGGTATCACTGTATCTTTTCCTCGCTGCCTAATCCCACCACCCCGCCTCTGATATTTCCTGACATTTACATGAATCGCCCCTCTACAGAGCGAGGGATGGAGCGAGGGAGGGAGAGCTGGAAGACGAGAGAGAGAGAAACGGAGGGTGAGTGAAGAGAAGGACGATGCAGGGAAAGACTGTGTGAAAGTAAAGGTCTACAGGGCTTTAAATTGAAGGGAAACAGCAGAGGAGGGATGGAGACAGGGATTGAAGGATGGATGGATGAAGGAGGAAAGAAATAAACAGGGGGGGGGGGACGACGAGTGCAAGAGAAGGGAGGAAGACGACAAGAAAAAGTCGATGAAAAGGAGTTAAAAACCGATGGAGAACGGATAGATGGTAGGAGGGGGATAAGGGATGGGAAAGGAGGGATTGTTGGATGAGGGATGGAAAAGCAACTGAGAGAGTCAAAGCAAGAAAAGAAGAGATGGATGGCCGACGAGTCTGGAGAGGGAGAGCAAGGGCAAAGATGGAGGGATGGAGGAGAGGAGGGATGGTGATGGGCAAGCAAGAAAAAATATTTAAAAGGTGGATGAATGGATAGATAGGATTAGCGGAACAGAAAAAGAGGGTGAGGGATAGTTACTGTAAAAAAAAGAAATGAGAGAGGGAGGGAGGGAACAGTTAGATGGATGGATGGATGCTGGATGAGAAGACTGATGGATAGTTCTGTCTTTCTGCTCCATCTTTTAATTCATCCGTTTCATTTCTCTGCCGCTCGCCGTGAGAAGGAAGAGGAAAGAGAGTGAAAGTCAAAAGAAGGACGGATGAAAACGACAGGACAGAAAGAGGGAGAAGTCTCCGACCTCACTGTGTGTGTCTGTGTGTGTGTGTGTGTGAACATATGTTAACACCAATAACAACAAGCTCTTATGGGCACCAGGAGACACACACACACACACAGGACGACTCTTCGGAGGCTCGTTACGGCCACGCCTAAACGAATGACCTCACACCACACCTGTTGTTGCTACGGCGATTAATTAGTCGAAGGGTGGAGATTAACGACGCTCCGGAAACACTGCGATGAATCTGAACTCAAACGTGGAGCTGACGGAACAACCTCGACGTAGAGTTTACTCAGAGTTTAACTGCTGTTCGGCTCAATGAGGTCGTACGTTTAAGAAATAAGTACGACCTCATGTTGTGTCAATCACGTTTTGTTCGTTGTTCTTCAGAAGGACTTTATTTTTTGATGCTTTCGAGGACGTGGGGAGTATTTCAACAAATACTATAAAAAGTGACCTTCCTTTCACGTCGTGTGTCGGCGAAACACCGATGACTAACGTGAAGCTGCTTCATTCAGGGTTTTTACTGGATTTAATCTGCGGCGGTTACGTATTAACACGACCGGTTCCCTCCACGACAACTACCGACTCTGGAATCTGTGTCCATGAAAGTAGAGCAGCACGAGGCACCGACGCACAAATGAAATCAGTCTAAAGTAAAAAAGGAGTTGACACAACACTGGCTTCTCACAACAGACGAGCAGGGATTTTAAATCTGACGGAGATGAAGCAGAAGAATGTTTGTGAAAAAGGGACGAACAATAATTAAACGTCATCTTCGTGCACTTCCATCTTTTATTCTTACGACAACACTGCGAGACAAGAAAGTTAAGTGCTATCATCAGCGCTATCGTCATTAACCGCAGATGATAATGGATTCAGATAAATGTGTCCAAACACGTTAGACGTTGAGCGGGGGGGGGCACCAGACGCCTGCAGAGCCGCAGTCACATTCACTCAATTGCACGCGAACCATCTCGGAGGCGGGTGTGAAATATGTCATTTGCTTCTGCTCTTAATTGCACAAAAAATGAAGATTAAGAGGATGAATTATTGATACAAGTTGGTATTTAATCTTTTGTAATGAATAGTGGATCCGCTGGTTATAAATATTGCACGAGGCTTCATAATTT
>NC_061492.1:1302785-1345285 GCF_022539355.2 Hippoglossus stenolepis
ACCTTGAAGCCTACACACACACACACACACACAACACACACACACACACACACACACACAGAGAGACAGAGAGACAGACACACACACACACATTTGTGCAGCTATCCTTACTTTGCATTGACTTCCATTCACTGTGTACTAAACCTTACGCCCGGGCCACAATTAACAACTGGTGTTCCTCAGATATCAAGTTGAACATGAGGTCACTGTGACCTCATCAGTTCAGGTTCGAGTCCAGATGAACGTTTGAACCAAATATGAAGAAATTCCCTGACGCTGTTCTTACAGTATTGTGTTTGAAGGACGGATTCTGTCATCGACGCAGAGGCATTACAGAAGTGCAGTTTATTTAAAGACCTTAAATGACCTCAGTGTCTGCAGCAGATAATATTTAATGAGAGAAAACTGCAGCTCCTGATGGAAGACGCTTTAAAACCAACGTGACAAAGACGTGAAGGAACAAACGATGAGTTTGAGTTGATTGTTGGTGTTGAGCTTCCTGAAGAGAAGGATCCTGATCGCTCATCGACACGGGTCTGACTTCTTCTTCTCCACTAACAACACATCTGCTGAAAGCTTTACCGGACGTGAGCCGATAGCAGCGACACTGTCCCTTACATATTCCATTTCACAGATAAACAATAAAATATCACTTTGAAAACCAAACTCGCAGCTACATCTCCTCACAACGCCGCCCCCAAAAACACATTCATACATCAGCATCACCCAAATAAAACATGACTGTCTGCGTCCTGCAATCATTACCGCCTCGCAAACGTCGTAAATTACTTCAAATCTCACGGCTGATTGAGTAATTTTACAGAGTCGGCGGCCGCTCTGCCCCACGTAATTTCCAGATAAGCTGGTGAAATACCTCACAGCTAATAAACATAAAGTACATCTATCAGTGCTACAGAAAACACAGCGTGACTGTCTGCGTCTCAGGGATAGTGCCGGCTGGTGTTAGGGAATGAATTAGGTTGTGCAGATTAGCCGGGCTATCGGGGAGCGATCGTATTTCAGCGCCTTATTCCACGAGCGATTCGGCTCCGTTTCCTCAGTTTAATATATGAAGAGCATAGAATCGATAAGAGTAGAACAGCCAGCCATCAATCAGGCGGTGATAAGGCATGCAGAGCAGCTCTGCTTTATGCACGTCAGACAACAGGCTGTGTATATGTATTTATGTGTCTGCGAGGGAGAGGAGGGAGGATATAGAGACAATCAGCGTGAGCGGCAGAGGAGAAAAGACAGAAGGAGAAAGATCGTGTGTGTTCATACAAGAAATACTGACACAAAAGAACCCGAACAAAACCCACATCACATGCTCTGCACTGAAAGACGCATTCGCTGCGACACATCCGCCTCTTTTGTTTATTTCAGATCGTTCCAGTCAACTGGACGTGAATCGAGTCTGGAGCTTCTGGATGAGAACTGATGTCTGAGTCTGTGTCTCCGGACATTTATCTGGATCTTCTCCTGCAGCCTCCCAGGACAATGTGTGGAAGCTTCCCAGAGAGCGAGTGGACGTGTGGATGAGGTTTCTAACTCGTGACGGACGTGAAACTGGAAGAACACAAACATCTCAGGATGAAGAAGAGGAGCCGTACACGTAGAAGACGAAGACGTCCACTTGGAAACACGAGGAGGTTCCAGATCTTCTGGTGATGAGGGCCGACGCCGGTGTGGATGAGCTGTAAACAACAACACTGATCTTTCCACAGCAGAGTTTATAGTCATGTCCGGCCTCCTGCTGCTCTACAGGCTCCGCCCCTGCTGCTCTACAGGCTCCTGCTCTACAGGCTCCGCCCCTGCTGCTATACAGGCTCCGCCCCTCGCCTGGATGTTCCCACATGTTCCTGTTTGAACGAGTCGGACCCGACAACCTGCTGCTGCTGCGTCACAAACACCAACTACACAACATGTCCAGAAACAACCTGCTGCTGCTGCTTCACAAACACCAACTACACAACATGTCCAGAAACAACCTGCTGCTGCTGCTTCACAAACACCAACTACACAACATGTCCAGAAACAACCTGCTGCTGCTGCTTCACAAACACCAACTACACAACATGTCCAGAAACAACCTGCTGCTGCTTCACAGGAGGAAGATAAACTCTGGAAAATGTCCACACACGATTCCCCTGGAGTCAAAAAGCTGCTTAACTGATAAACATTAATTCCACTGATTGAGTTTGAGTTAATGAGTTAATAGAACGGAATCAATTTCATATTGACATTCAAAGAGCCTGGATTCTTAATTTATCTTAAATAAAACCTTTCCTGAATCTGAAAGGCAGAAACGTTTTACTTTAAGAAACACAACTTCATGTCTGAGTCAGTGTGTAAGTGCTGCAGTGAGTGAAGCAGGTGAGTGAGTCGTGTTTACAGGTAACAAACCTTCACCGGGGATATTTCATCTCATCTTAAACTTCCTGAACGATGGAGGCAGCAGGTGGATTTGAGGATTTCTCAGCTGCTGTCGCCACCGGGCTAAGGAGTCATAACTCCCTGCTCTGATTAGCATACACACACACACACACACACACACACACACACACACACACACACACACACACACACACACACACACACACACACACACACACACACACACACACACACACACACACACACACACACACACACACACACACACTCAGACGAGCTGCTTCAAAGCCTGAGTGATCAGATTACCTGTTAGCATTAGCATATTAGCCTGGAGGACAAGGTAGGATGGCGTCAGAATCCGACCTAATGTTTCAGCTCTGGGATGTTAGCGAGACGCTGAGAGGTCTGCGGCGCTGATACGGAGACGACATTGAGGTTTGACATTGAGATTGTGTATTGAGCTGCACACACACACACACACACACACATACACACACACACAGACACACACACAGGCTCAGGTTGATGAGACATGATCTGATTAAAGAGTCTTTGTAATAATGATGATCAAATCGTCTCCATTCAGACAGAGAAGAGAGAAACTACTGTCGTACAGTGGAACTCCCCAGGGTGTGTGTGTGTGTGTGTGTGTGTGTGTGTGTGTGTGTGTGTGTGTGTGTGTGTGTGTGTGTGTGCGTTGCCTCATCTCTCCTTAGCTTTCTATTTTCCTGTTTTTTATTAAGTAATATAAAAGCACGGGGCAATTTTCTCTCTTTCGTCTTTTCCTCCTCATTCTTCCCTCTCTCATGCAGCTCCTCTCTTTCTCTTCCTCCCTCTCTTCCTCCCTCTCTTCCTCCCTCTCTTTCTCTTCCTCCCTCTCTTCCTCCCTCTCTTCCTCCCTCTCTTTCTCTTCCTCCCTCTCTTCCTCCCTCTCCTTCATCCCTCCCTCGTCTTTCTCTCATGTCTCCTGCTGACTCCCTCAATCCCCTCCTCTTCAACCTCACACATTTTCCTTTAGAATAAATCATTTAGAAAAGATGTGCATTTATGTTCATATTTTACATTCTTAATACAAGTTCTATACATGTGTTTGTATTTGTGTCTCTTTTTCTTTGTAGTTCCTTCCGTCGCCAGGAGTTTTGATTTCATCTCCATTTCTTTGTTTCTTGTTTTGCAGGATTTCACGAAAACTACTGTACGGATGAACTTTAAATTATTAAGCCTCAATTAAATTTCAAGGGTTTGGCAACAAAATATTAAGAATCGTTGCCATTTTTTCCTTTAAAATATATAAACATTGACTGATTGGAATTTTATTAACTTGATATATAATTATATATCAGCCCCCCCAAAAATAAATATCTGTCGGACTGTAGACATGAAACGACACCCTCGTGTTTCCAAGTGATCTTTGTGTTCTTCCAGTTTCACGTCACGTGTTAGAAACCTCATCACTCGCTCTCTGGGAAGCTTCCACACATTTAAGCTGCAGGAGAAGATCCAGAACATGTCCAGAGACACGGACTCAGACGTTTGTTCTCACAGACAGAACCTGCAGAACGTGTGAGGAACAGAACACGTTCCTCCCCGGCTCTGATTACAACTCAGCAGGTGATCGCTGAGAGGAAACAGGTTTAAAACCCGACGAGCTGAAGAGATTTAACTGTTTTTCTTTTGTTTTTTAAAAAGCTCTTCATTTTTTTTTTTTAAATGGCCTGGAGCGATGATGTGCTGATATTTGCACATGATCTGCATTTTCAGATTTGAGCTGGTAAATGGTGAAGTGGGACCTCTCTACCTCTTTATCTCCCCCTCCCCCTCCCTCATGTTGCCACCAGTACTGTGTTGCTGCTGGTAATGGGATTCAAAGGCCTGGATCACCCATCAGACCCAATCAATAGGCCTTTCATTGGCCGCCATCTCTCAGCGCCTTACAAAGAGCAGCCTGTGAGTGTGTGTGTGAGTGTGTGTTTCTCACACCTTTTTGGGACCTTCACCGGGGTAAATACCAGCCTTGTTGGGACCAGAGCTGCGTCCTAATGAGGTACGACGTGATTTCTGAGGTGCTGGTGGAGGTAACGGGTCGAGGTGTGGACTGAGGTTAGGTTATGGTTGAGATTAGGTTTGATTTGGGTTTGGTTAAGGTTTAAGGGTGAGGGTTAAGGTTAGGCTGTTAACAATGAATGGAAGTCAATACAATGTCCTGACAAGGATAGCTGCACAAAGTGTGTGTGTGTGTGTGTGTGTTAGCGTCCTCTTGCCTCACTGATCTCCCCGGGGTTCGGAAAGACCTGTGCTTATTCACTCCACGCGCCCTAAAACACACATATACACACTCACACACACACACACACACACACACACACACACAGACACACACACCCAGGCCAGCTGGACCAAATATTCAGCTGGGAGAGCAGCTCCACTCCGCCCACTACTGCCCTGGAGCTGTGTGTCTTTGTGTGTGTTGCATGTTTGTGTTTATGTGTGGAACAGAAAGCAATATAGAGAAAGAGAGAGAACTGTGTGTGTGTGTGTGTCTGTGTGTGTGTGTGTGTGTGTCTGTGTCTGTGTCTGTGTGTGTGTGTGAGAGACAAACCAAATACAAAGAGAAAATGAAACGAAGACAAACTGTCCCTAAAAACACAAAAGAACTTGGATAACTAAACAATTATCAAAGAGCTGGAGATATTAGATTTAATGATATTTTTCTGAAGCTGTTTTCAGACATGAACATGAATTTGTCACCGAGTTCAAATACTGAAAAAGTCAACAATACCTCAACTTCAATTTTCCAAACCTCAGCCAGTGTCATGACACACACACGCACACGCACACACACACACACACACACACACACACACACACACACACACACACACACACACACACACACACACACCAAACAGAACCTGGCTGCAGTCATCAAACAATCACACACAATTATACACCCAAATACACACTAATAACTACAAAGTGCAAGTGTGACTATCGACGCAGACACACACACACACGCAAACACAAACACAGAGTCAGTTAGCTAACACGCCATCAAGAGTGCAGCAGTTCAAAGTCCTATTAGCGATGCTTTTTCATCCTCTTCTGCTTTATTTAACGAGACGCGCCAATTAGGAGACGGGAATTCTAATTGAAGCTAACCGCCGCTAACGTCAGCGCTGCTGGCACCCACAACAAAGTCGACACGTGTAAACAAACCAACAAACAAACAAACGCACACACACACACACAGCTGAAATAAATATGTGGATAAGACAACTTGTGTGCGTCTGTGTGTCTGTGTGCACGATGCTGCTCTGCAGGGATGGATATGGAGATGTTGATTTGGAAATCTGTCTAGGAAAATGCAAATGTATGTAAATAGCATGTGTGTGTGTGAGAGAGAGAGAGAGTGTGCGTGTGCATGCAGCTAAAACACTGTCGAGCATATGTGTTTGCATTTGTACGCTTATATGCAAATACTAGCAGTTTGTCTGTGTGTGTGTGTGTGTGTGTGTTCGTTCATGTCTTGTCTCCTGAATGCATCTGTGATGAGTGCTGCGATGTGAACATGTGGTTGTATATTCGTTTGTGTGTGTGTGTGTGTGTGTGTGTGTGTGTGTGTGTGTGTGTGTGTGTGTGTGTGTGTGTGTGTGTGTGTGTGTGTGTGTGTGTGTGTGTGTGAGGTCCATATGTCTGCCATAAAGAGTGTGAGTAATTGTCAATTGTGTTCACATACAGTGATGCAGCACCCACTGATCTATGGGCTCTTGTTTTTAGTGTGTGTGCGTGTGTGTGTGTGTGTGTGTGTGTGTGTGTGTGTGTGTGTGTGTGTGTGTGTGTGTGTGTGCGTGTGTGTGTGTGTGTGTGCGTGTGTGAGTGTGCGTGTGTGTGCGTGCGTGTTAGACAAACACATTTGAGGTTTTTGTTGTTTGGTAGAATGAAGAAATGAACACAGTGAGATGCAGGGAGACATAAAAAGAAACAAACAGGGAAGATGAAGGGATGAAAAGAGAGAGAGGAGGAGGGCAGATGGTCAGAAGAGATGAAACTGGAAGAGAAAGAAAGGACGAGCGGAGAGAGAGAGAGAGAGAGAGAGTGGAACAGAAGGAAGAGACAAAGAGATGCAGATGAAAACAAATTGGAACAAAAAGAGAGGAACCGGGATAAAAGCAGCGAAGATGAAATGAGAGACTGTTTCGTCGTCCCTCAGCTCGCTGTTCTTTTCCCATCATGCATCTGTGTTTACAGGACAAACCCCTGACCTTTGACCTCCAGACAAACTCACTGACTGATCCACTGATCCAGTTTTACTCCAGATTCTGATTCCAGATTGTGGACGAGACCAGAGCTCCATATTCTAGAATAATGTTGTTGCCACTATCACTATCGTCATGGACCGTATATGGCGTCTTGATCGCCCCCTGGTGGCTGGCTGTAGTCATAAACCCTCCTCCTCCTCCTCCATGTTAGCAGATGGGACATGGACCAAACAAAAATAATCGAAGTAGACGTTAAATAAATGTTTGTCAAAGATGGTTTCTGTCATTTCAGGTCGTTCTTATCTCACCGATGTTTGTTCAAGTGTTTCTGATCAGTTTGATTCTTTAACGTCATCATGTTGTGAGTCCCAGGGCTAAAATCACGGATGTTTAAATACACACACACACACACACACACACCCACACAGACACACTAACATGAGTCAGTGAATTTTAATCTAAACCTGAAGAATCACAGGACGATGGAAACGACAGACGAGCTCCAGGTGATCGACCACAGGAGAATCTGAATAAACGGCGTCAGCTCGGCAAACATTTCAAACAGAGTCGACAAAGAGGCAGCGCACACACACACACACACACACACACACACACACACACACACACACACACACACACACACACACACACACACACACACACACACACACACACACACACACACACACACACACACACACACACAGGTGTTTGTGTTTGGCACATGGACACATTCATATGCATGTATGTAAATACATGTATGCAAATGCAGGTTCATAAACCCATGTGTGCAATTTGCGTGTGGATTTGTTTGTGTGTCGCACTAATGCACATTTATATTTAACTGTATATGAGGTTTAACAGAGCGTGTGTTTGCTCTGCTGCACTTGTGTCTTTGTGAGGACCAGTGAGGACACTGTTCAGACATGAGAGTGTCTGAGACACACACGCTCACACTCTTCAGTGTTGTCCATGTGCACAGCGCCAGAGATATTCATATTCTTTTTGTTTAGAAGCGTCATCAGTGGATCTTCCAGAGATTTTCCTGCTTCACTCGGACAATATTCAAAGCTTTTACTTCGTGTCCAGAGCAACTGCCTCAGACATTTGCATTCTCACACCCAGCCCCTCCGGATGACTGCAGGAGACTATCTGGAGTTGGGTGCAGGTCTTAAAGCAGCTCTTGGACGTGTTCACCATTGTGCATGTGAAGGAATCCACATCCTTATCTCCAGTTACTCTTTGGAACGACCAGTAAACAGCACCGGCCGATATGAAAACGTTTCTTATTCAAGTCCCAGTCTCTGGTTGACATTGTGTTGTAAAGCAGCAGGAAGCGGTTGACCACAATAATCAGCTGTTTCGCACCATGTGCTTCTGAAGGGAATCAAACCGAGCGCGTTCTGCATGAGGCTGAACTCTCTCAGCTCGCAGGCCGCTCCGCCGGGCGCGTCTTTCAGAGGCGGCGTGCAGCACCAGCTTGTTTTCTGACACTTCCTCCACAACGAGTGGCGCCCCGCTGCGTCTCCGGTGCTGCAGCGTGGTGTGTGTGCACCAGCAGCTCTGTCAACGAGGGTCCTCACAAGTGCACGAATAGCAGGTGAAAAAGAGTGTGTGTGTGTGTTTTGTACTCTCACCAGGTGTGTGTCCAGGTAAACCCCGAGGCTGTCCAGCTCCTGTCTGGGCTGCGTCCAGTTCTCGGTGCTGTCCAGCGCCCCCTGCAGCCACGAGATGAACCCGTCCAACTGCTGCACGAAACACTGGGGACGGAGAGAGAGAGAGAGAGAGAGAGAGAGAGAGAGAGAGAGAGAGAGAGAGAGAGAGAGAGAGAGAGAGAGAGAGAGAGAGAGAATATTTAGTCTGATATGTATATATATATAAAATAAAAGCAGCAGTAATATGTATAACCACTTCTGTCCTGAACCTTCTGGACTCACATCAGATACACACAGAATACAGCAGAGAGGATGGAGGGATGAGAGAAGAGAGGATAGAGCTAAATGAAGGGTGGTGGAAGAGAAACAGATACAACTAAAAAAGGCAGAAATCCAACAGGTAATGAAGACACAAAACAGGAGGAGAGGGAGAGAGGGAGGCAACAGACTGGGAGGAGGAGAAGATGAGGGACAAAGAGAAGGATGAAAGAGGAGAGAGGGATGAGAGAGGAGATGAGGAGGAGAGAAGAGGAGAGGAGAGGAGGAAAGGAGAGAGGGATGAGAGAGGAGAGGAGAGAGGGAGAGAGGAGAGAGGGAGAGAGAGAGGAGAGGAGAGAGGGATGAGAGAGGAGAGGAGAGAGGGAGCGGCTGGACGTGTTTCAGAGCTGATTTCAGATGAATTAATTCAAGGACAGAAAAAGAACAACAACAAAAACGAGGACGTAACAGGTAAACACACACTGAGATAAATACAGAGAGCGGAGGGAAAGAAAAACAGGGGGAGATCTTTTTAAATGAAAAGAGTGAAAGAGAGCGGACTGAGAGAGAGAGAGAGAAAAGAGATGGAATAAAAAGTTAATATATTGATCATGTATAACAACAGATAAATCCCGAAAGATTAAAGAAAGGAATGAAAACAAAGGGAGGGGGAGAAGGGAGGAAAAGATAAACATGGGTCTATTGAGAGAGAAGTGAGGGAAGAGAACAAGAGATAAAACAAAGAGAAAGAGAAAGAAGGTGAAGAAAGAGAGAGATGAAGAGTCAAGAGACACATGAAAATGAAAGAGATAGAAAACGAGATAAAGTGGTTGAGTTGAACATGAGCGTCCTTCACACACACACACACACGCACACAAAAAGACACACACACACACACACACACACACACACACACAGAGAGAAGATGAAGATGAAGAAGAGGAGGAGCACTCATCACTTGGTGGAGAGCTACTGCCATCTACTGGCTCAGAGGAGGACTAACGAGGAGACTGAGGCCAAAAGCAGAAAAATCTAAAACTCAACAATCTGACTCAGAAAAAAGTGTCAGAAATTAAAAAGATCTAATAATGTTCCAGTAAATGAAACATCCTCCTTTGTGTTCAGTTTTGTTTTTTCCTGAAGAACCAGAAGGAGACTTGTGTGGAATCGTTTTCGGATCCAGTATCGATTCCTGCCGTGAAATCCACTTCACTCCTGAAGTGCAGCCGAGGAGACGGCTTAAAGGAGGAGTTTAAACCTTCAGCCACCAGATGAGACGGAGGTGAAGGAGAAAAGAGTTTAAACTCTGTCACAGGGAGGTGGAGGAGAGAAGTGGAGTCGACACTCCAAGCCAAGATCAGACGCGAAGACAAGAAGCGATTATTAAATGGCTAAATAGGTTTTAGCGACAAAAGAGAAGAAGGAGCAGGACTTCTGAGTCTGGTCTCTTTACATTAGAAGAGACAAAACAGGATTTCTCACAAAGGGACGTGAAACCAAACCTCCGGCAAAACGTTCTCGAATTCAATCAGGCTGAACCAAAACTACACGAACTCATGAATATACCAGTCGGATTTATTTCATCAAGATCCAGGAATTATTATTATTATTGTTTGGTGAAAATATAAAATGAGTATTAGAGCCATGAAAAGAGCAGTGGGGAGAACTCTCTCTCCACTGAAGAGTTTGGTTCTTTCTCAGTTTCCTACACCTGATACCGAGGAGACAAAACATCAAGGATCGTATTATTCAATAAACAAGATGCTGCACAGTCACCATCTAACATGACACATAAAACTATGACTTCATTCTTGAATTGGCCCCGATGCTGCATCGTACACAACGTGAAGATGGACGTGAAAACTCATCAGAGTTACTGAAAGGTGGATCTCGTTCATATCGTTCATATCGGACAGCGACTTGTTGTTTTGACCATAAAATAATGCTTCTTTAATTCCTTGTTCTTCATTTCCTAGATACTACACGTTTCTTTCATTTGATGTTTCCCCTTCCTGGATTACACATTTAAAAGCACCATGAGGAAATGTTTTTATTTATTTTGGCTATAAAGCTGTACAGGATTTAATTGCATGAAAGGAAAAGATGAATATTAACGTATAATGAGTCAGAAAACTGAGTTTGTATTTTTATCCTCTATTTTTTTACTCTTTTCTCTATAAAAGTACATATTTTGGGGCCATATTCTCTACTGATGCTATGAATAATACCAGTAATTGTTTTTTTAGAAGAACACCATTAACATTAATATGTGGGGACGTCCTGTCATCATGGCGTTCCCTCTCATGTTAATTCCACCTGGCTGTGGCCCCCGGGTGCAGCGCTGCAGGCGGAGACACCTCCGCAGAGACAAGCGCCAAGAACACGACCACACAAAGGTCGGCGTGGAGCTGCGACCGGAATTTTATGTGGCCTGGAAACAATCCAGCCGCAGAGAGAGAGAGAGAGCGAACGAGACCAAGAACACAAAGAGACACTGAGGGAGAGAGAGAACAGCAGAGTCATTTACATAAAACTGAAGACGTGAGCTCTGGAATTCATTCTCTCCAGTCAGACCTCAAACATCCCGTCTGAATAACAAGTGTAAGTGAGAGCGCAGATCATCCAGGAGACAGTTCTAATACACGGAGTGCTGTTTTCATATCTCTCACTGAGAGCGAGGGAGAAAAACTAATGGCAAAGTGGAGGAGAAGGTAAATCTGATGGAAATGACTCCACCTGCCACATGTGAGCATCCACGTTTACACCTCGCCTGCAAATCACTGCATCCAATCTGAGTGTGTTCGTATGGGGAGAGCTGTTTCTGCTGGGCTGTAATGTGTGTTGTTTACAGATGCTTCATTTGTGTGTGTGTGTGTGTCTGTGTGTGTGTCTGTGTGTGTGTAGGTGTGAGATACAAACCTTGACCGATTGAGCGGCCGTATGTTAATTACAACCGTGACCCTTAAAAAAAAAACATCGATATGATTCCGTCCATCTCTCCGCCGCTCGTTATGGAGGAGAGATGGAAATCAAAAGTATTGATGAGAGCGAGGGAGGATGAGAGGAGAGGAAGAGAGGAGGAGGAAGAG
This sequence comes from Hippoglossus stenolepis, assembly GCF_022539355.2. Classification (NCBI taxonomy): domain Eukaryota; kingdom Metazoa; phylum Chordata; class Actinopteri; order Pleuronectiformes; family Pleuronectidae; genus Hippoglossus; species Hippoglossus stenolepis. The sequence goes on from NC_061492.1 coordinate 1,314,441, forward strand.
GAGGAGAAGGCGTGGAAAGGAAAGAGGAGCAAGAGAAGGAGAGGAAAGGAAAATAGGAAAGGAAAGGAAATGTGTAGGAGGAGAGGAAAGGCACTTGAAGGGAGGAAGAGAAGAGGAAAGGTAAGGTAAAGAAAGGAAAGGATGCAGGAGGAATGGAAAACCAATTGAAAGTGTGTAGGAGGAAAGGAAAGGAAAATAAAGAAAGGAAACGCACTTGAAGGGAAGGAAAGAAGGAAAGGTAAGGATGAAGGAGAAAAAGAAGGGGAAGTACAGGGGGTATGGGAAAGGAAAGGAAGTGAAGGAGGGAGGAGGAGAGAGGACTAGAGGAGAGGAAAGGAAAGAAAGGTTGAATGAAATGACAAAGATGAAATGAGGAAAGAAAAAGGATGAAGGTGTCGAGGAGAGGAACAGATTGTGTGATGAGAAGTTGAGCTGAGGAGAAGGAGGAAGAGAGAGGAGGTGAGGAAGAGGGAGGAAGGGAGGAGGACGAGGATGAAGGAGCAGCAGAGGGAGCGGCGTTGGTTTGGATATCGACCAGCATGCACTGGGCTGCTTACGGCTGCTTTGATGTCTGTAAAGCAGTGCGGCTCCTGGGGGGCAGAACGGCATGCTGGGAGCTGAAAGCGCCTGATCTGATCCTCCGCCGCCCGGATAGCCGCTCTGATTCCTGCTTCATCTCTTCCTCCTGTGGTTCGGCTCTTCACCACTGGATAATTACCGTTCAGCTGACGGCGCTTTCTGAAGGACGACGCTGATGGATCTGGACTCAAACTCCCGGCGGACCGTGTTTGGCTTCGATGATTAATATGTTACGGACTATAGGTCTGATTTCTGTGCATCCAGAGCACAAGACAAACCCAGAGCGAGAGAATGATCTCAATATTTAATCATCTCACGGCTGCAAAGTCTCAAACTGAAGCTCAAATAATAATAATAATAATAATAATAATAATAATAAACATAGGAATATGTTTTATATCCCGTACGAACCTGCAGATTTTTCAAATTAAAAGCCTTAAATCAGTGATGCATATTTAAAGTAGCTAGAAAACTTTTAATGTGAAAGTTACAGTGATGTAAGCGGAAATAATTTGTAATTTGAAAACAAGCAGCAGATCAGTGAGTATTATTATTGTTTATTCATCTGAGGGAAACATACTGAATTCAAGGTTACGTTCGATTTTACGAAGTATTTCAGATGCTGCTGCTCAAGTGCGACATCTAGTGGCAGTCGATACGAGGACAGTACATGTCTGTTAGTTTAATTCCTGAATAAAACCTTTTCTCTGATTTTGTGACGATTATGGTTTAAAAACAAAGATCCACAAAGATCCACTTCCTCCCTCTAACCCCTAACCCAATCCATGGATGAAGCCACGGGATCAAGGTCCCGCCCACACAATGCTCGACCAATTGGGAGTCAGTCTCACCTGTCAATCATGGCGTCTCAGCCCGTTTTTTATACAATCAAATAACGAATTAAAACAAAGTGATCCAAACGCTTGAACGTCAGTATGATAACTACTAATGTGCACTTTGTTTTTTTACAGTTTGGTCCATATCCCATCCACTAACATGGAGGAGGCTTATGACTTTATCCTTATATATTTGAGTTATACTGCAGCCGGCCACCAGGGGGCGTTTGAGATGCTTTGGCTCCAGTGTCAGTCCGTGGCTGTTCCTTATATAAAGTTTATTCCAGAAAGTTTTTTCTTGACTTTAACAAGAGGAAAACTTTATATGATAATTCCACTCATACGTATTATTATCATCCTGCCTGTTAGCCTCGAGCTAATGGATTAGCTCGAGGCTAACAGAACTCGTTGGGATCCGAACAGCTTGAGTGAACCAGTTAAAAAGTTAAAGACCAGAACGAAATTCACACTGATGAATTTTCCAGCGCCGGGTTTCACAAACGTTTTCAGGGGGTTTGAGGTGAAGCAGCTAATTTCCTCGTTTGACGTCTGGACGTGTCGCAGCAAACACGTCCTGCTGAGCCGACCACACACAACTCGGGGGGGAACGTTTGATTAGAAATTCATTAAAATTATGTTTAATAGAAAACATGGATTTCTGTGCAGAGTCTGGACGAGACAGGGCCGACTCGGTGTTTCTCTCCTGCATGATTTTTGGTGTTTTGAATTATCTTTTGAAACTTCATAGAGTGAGAGAGGGCAGGGTCCAAAGAGAGTGATTAAAAAAGGAGAAAGACAGAAAAGGAAAGAGGGAAAGACGGAGACAGACGTCCGTCACACCTGACTGCGTCCCTGAGATCGTCCCTGGGAGACCCCTCCACTACCAGCTGTCTGTTGCCCAGACGATGAAGTCATCCCTACACATCTGATCGTTTGATATTTGGATTTAACAATTTGAACAATTCAAATGTACAATTCTATTTTTTTATTCTATTTTCTACTTTTCTATTGTTCTTCTTCAGTATCTTAAATATTGAAATTGTTTTGCTTTGACGTGGAGCAACAACATTTTGAATTAAAAGCTGAAAATGTAAATAAATATAGATACAATTCTATTTTAATAATTTTACACAAAATCATCATCACCATGTAAAACTCTTCTTCTATCAGATCTTTGCTGTAGCCTGTTTTCACTTCATCAGTAAATGAACTTTATACCTGACGTCACAGCGTCACGGTAACAAGGTTTAGTTTGATTGTTGTTTATTCTAATTTGATTAATTTCCAAACTGATTAGATGTCGATGAAGGTTGAAAGGTTCCGTGTCTGTTCGGAAGCTGCTGGCTGCAGTTCGGCCTCAGTAACCCAACATGTGACCTGCAGTAACTGAGCAGGGGAAGTTAAACAGCTGCTGCTGCTGTGACGTCACACTGATGAGACTCGGCCACTGACAGAGACACGATCGTTTAAAGTTTGTTAATATTGAACGTGTCACGTGTCCAGACACTGGACTTCGCTGGGTTCTGAACAACACACATGACGACGTGTGAAGCCGATGAACGGTCCTCCGGACACGAGAGACAAAGAGTTCTGGATTTATTAAATAGATTATTTCATCTCCATCAATTTGTGTCTCTTGGTATGTCTCTGTTAGTTGTGCTTCTGGTTCTGTGAGAAGTTTGTTGCTTAAAACTTGTTTTTGAATAAATGCAGAGAATAAAAAGTTTGGTACGCTTTGGTAGAACTCTGCAAACGAGTCGACTTTCTGCGTGTTGCCTTCGCTCGTCTTTACCTTCACCTGCTTATCTATAGAAACACAAGAGAACCCCCACACACACACACACACACACACACACCACCTCTCTCTTATTTTCCCATCCTCTCTGCTGCCCCCCCCGCCCTCCCGCCGGGCCAATCAGACGAGTGTTGATGCGAGTCTGTTGTGTGTCTGTCTCCCACTGCTCGCAGATAGGCCGGCGTGCCGCAGAGCCGCCAAACACAGACACCTCACACTGAGGACGCCGACGCCGGCCCAGACAGCACATACAATGTGATCACATGACGTGTAGGACACTTATCTGACTGACGGACCGCTTCTCCTCTAGTTTTCTTTCCCGTGAACGTCGGTGCTCTTCAGGCACCGCGGCCCACACGGCGCAATTACAGCAGCCTCGGGTTTCTGCGTACGTACATTTCCTGCGTTGGTCTCATAAACTTTCAGGGAACGAGCCGCAGGTTTTACGTGACGTGGACGCAAAGCGATGAGAAGGTCAAGGTCGAGGCAGCAGCGTGGAGTCGGTCAAGGGGGGAGAAGAAAAACTCAAATATTCATGTGCAACAGCAAAGGCAGCGTGAAGGAGTGAGAGAGAGAAAGTAAAGCAGTGAAACCAGAAACAAGCTCAGCTGATTATCTTTTTAAACAGATCAAGTTTTAGAGACGATGCTGAACATCTACGACGGGATTTATTTTCATCAGCTGAGTCCCGTCTGCCGTCGACGCCATTTTGAGTCGACACAGACGCTGCGGTAACAAGGAGCAGCTTCATGCTTCTTTCACGAGGATCGGGATGTTTGTGGAAACCGTCTGGATGAGACGTAGAACAACCACGAGGTGGAGGAAATTAAAAACAGAGGAAAATTTAAACAGATAATTATTTTTATATTTCTTTTTATTTCTTTAGAATTAAAATCAGGCATGAATATATAAATATCCCTTTTTTATTTTGAGTATATTGGTTTTAAGTCAACTGTCCTATTCAATCTTTTATTTTTAGGTTAATATGTCTTAGATGTCTTTAAACTTTTTATTATCCCATGGTGCATTCTGATGTAATTAAAGTCAATAATAATAAAAGAAAACATTTATATGATACAGACTTTTCTTTTGTTTCCTTTATTCTGTCTTTGCAGAATGAGCTTAATTAAATAGAAATATTTGGAAACTGTTAAAATGGAGTTTAATGTGTTATCCAGAGTTAACACACAGCTGACTGAACCTTTTATAAATGAACCAAAGTTAATGAAAAAGATCAGATCAGTTTCACTCAAGACTTCAGCCGAGTTCAGAAGATTTTCATCACTTTGCTCCACCAGGAAACATCAGTTTGAAAATGAACCGGCAGGAAAACAATGTGTTCTTCACTTCTGACAGCAGGTGTAAGCGATTTTATTTCCCATAAAGGGACAGGTTCGGGTTCTACTCAAATCAAATCTACTCAACTCCGACAACAAACACAGCCCAGACCCCCCCCCACGAGGAGACCAGACTTCCTCCACAGATCATATTCTGCTCTGCTCCCGGATTTGATTCATTTCTGCTCCAGCACTGATCTTTCCACCGCTTCTCCTCCCTGGACGGGTGATTTTTCTTTCATTCTCTCTTCTCGTTTTCATTCTGCTCGGTTGTATTCAGCAGAGACTCAGCGGAGAGAGACTGAATGTCATCCTCCACACTGAGACTCTTCTTCTCCTCTCTTCACTTCCTCCATTAGGCAGCTCATCCATCGCCATGATTACATGCTGCTAATTAAGCAGCTAATCAGCTAATTACCCGGGAGCAGAGAGGAACGAGCGAGAGTGTGAGTGAGTGTGTGTGTGTGTGTGTGTGTGTGTGTGTGTGTGTGTGTGTGTGTGTGTGTGTGTGTGTGTGTGTGTGTGTGTGTGTGTGTGTGTGTGTGTGTGTGTGTGTGTGTGTGTGTGTGTGTACAGCAGAGCATAATTCCTGATGTGTTTTTTATGGGTTTAATTTTATATTTCAGGATTTGAGTTGTTCTATGCTCGTTTGTGAACGTGTGTTTATTTCCTTAAAACTTAGGAATTAAATATTTTTTACACGAGGGCGACTCGGGTCTGTGACCTTATATGTAAATGTTTCATGAACATGAAAATACACAGACCACATGAACTCGCAGCTGAAACACTGAGCACCAGGGCGAGGCTGAGTGATTCAGGGGAAGCTGCACATGCAAGTCCCTGAACGCACCGTGGAATATAGATACGTGTCGGGTCTGAGGCGTTCAGGTTCACTCCATGAGGGTCTAGGTCCGTGCAGGTTGACGCCCAGAGTGTCCACAGCTGGTCTTAGTGCCAGAATTACAGATGTGGAGAAGGTAATGGATTATTATTTTACTTTGATGCATAGAGATGTTCCGTCAAACTAACAACTCGCTCCATGCAACAGAAATGTTTTGCCGAACTTCTACAGAATAAATGATCAAAAATAAATCGAAGGTCGAAGACATTAAAGACGTGGTGAACTGAGATTCTCTGCACGGACCGCTGCTTGTCAGACACAAACACAAACCACACGAAAGAACAGAGGGATGGAGGAAGAGCGGGGGGGGGGAGGGGACAGCTCTGACATTTCATCAGTCAAATCATCATTAATTCTGAATATTAATGCAGGGCATCATATCTGAGTTTGGGACTATGAAGGACATAGTGTGATGTGAAGGACCTGTGATCCTTCCGGGTCAATGATCCCCACTTCCAAGAACAGCCCCCCCACACACACACACACACCTCACATGCCTTTAATTCACGTATTGATCCTAAAATTTCCCGACCGTCCTCGCTGATAATCGTATAAAAGCCTAATTCTGTCTGCAGGCTCCTGACCCGGCTCACGCCAGATAAGAGGGAGCTTCATTGATCCCCAGGGGGAAAGTATGACGTTACAGCAGCAACGTAAAATGTAATAACGCAGTAAAAGAGAGAGAGAGAGTGAAATAATCTGAATCGAGTAAAACAATAAAAAATATATTAGAGGCAGCAGAGCCTCTTTATGGTGCTAATTAAACGAGCAGCCACGAGGAGAACAAATCCCCAGAGCTATTGACATTTCACCATATTCGATATGACAGATATGACTGATTAGTTCACCGGGCAGCCTCATCAATAATCCGCCTGCCAATCAAACGTGACCTTTAGAAGTGAGATGATGAATTAACGGGGCCACGGGACGATCCGATACCAGACCTCCAATCCATCAAAGCGGCTGCAGCAAAAAGGAAGGAACGAGTTGTGGAGATTTTTGTTCAACTTGTTGTCGGGACGGATGTTTCCGCACTAAAATGCAAATACCTGGTGCCCCGTGAGAGGTTTAATTAGCAGCTGGTTGTGTGAGATCCTGTTTGAACCACACAGAACTTCATTAGGTGATTTAACTACAGACAGTAGTGGAGGGATGACAGGAGCCTGGTCGATGTCTTAATCGTTGAGGTGCAGGGCTGCTGCTCAGATACATCAGTCACTAGTGAGAGCTGCAAGATGCAGAAACCGACATACAAAGATCTCAGACTAAATAATAAGGTGAAAGGGAAATGGCAATTCAGTCTGATTGTCAAACTACTGAAAACAATCACACAGCATCATCAACAAACAGAAGGAGGAGGAAGAGGAGGAGGAGGAAGTAGTCATGGTAGAAAAATAGTTTCATTAAATTAACTTTTGGGGAAGAGGAGCAGAAAGTGTTGGTACCTCGATCTTCCTCCAGATGTCGGGGTCTTTGTCGTGAGTCTGAATGTCCTCCAGCAGCTCTTGCACCAAGGACACACCTCCACGTCCGTCCATTAAAGACGCTGTCAGCTGCAGGGGGCGCTCCGCAGAGCCCCGCCCCTCCGCAGAGCCCCGCCCCTCGTCCTCTTCAGACTGAAGGTCGCTTAACGGTCCGGACTCTATGCTTTCGCCCACAGAGGGCGCTATATCACTGGAGGAGGTGGGGCTAAAGCGGCAGACCAGGTGTCGTCTGTAAGGAAGCTGAGGGACGGAGGACAAGAGGACATCATGGGATCAACAAGCGTGTTTCAACATGGAGACAAAAACATGCAAAGATAAGATCTGTCGCGTACCAGCGGCGGCAGAGGAGAGGGATTGTCGTCCCCGCTCTCGCCCACGCTGCTCGCATTGTCCCCGGTGTCCCAGTCTGTGTTGAGCTCCGTCAGGTCCCAGTCGTCGACGTCCTGCAGCGCCTCCGGGTCGGAGTCGCCAGGTCGCTGCAGGAGCAAGTTCAAAGTTTCAACAAAAGAATTTCATGATCGTTGAGTCAGAAGCAGAAATAAGTTAATCTGATCTCACCAGCGGGATGGACTGAGCCAGACTTTCCAGTTTCATAGTGAGCATCTCCGTCTTCCGGAGCTGAGCGGGGAGAGCCAGAAACTCTTCTGACCCATACCAGTGCTCCCGGTCTGGACTGGCTCTGGGTGAAACCAGCACCCCCTGGTGGAGGAGAACAGACGGTAAACACAGTTCATGAGTGATGATCACAGCTGATTGGGTTAACACAGATTATATCACATTTCCCCTTTGCACTGTGACATTTACAGGTTTTTTCTGTCCTTCAACATTAATGTGTTGATAAATTAAGTCCAAACTTCACGTGTAGTTTTTGATTAATTTTAACATTTTAGCAAAAGTAAATTCTACCAAATCTGATGTGGAAACTTTTCCTTCTGTGTGAAATCAGAATTAATTTGTGGATTAATCCCTCCGACTAAAATAAACCTCATAAAAACAAACTCAACTCTCCAAATTCTCCTCGACAAAATAAGTAAAGCTTCACCTTCTGCTCCTGGCGCTTCACGATCCAGACCGCCGTCTTGCCGGGAGGTGGTCGGGGGTCTGACTCCTCTCTAGACACCTCCAGGTCTGAAGAGAGGAGCTGCTCCCTCATGGGTGAGGGCAACGAGGAGTCAGAGTCCCCCTCGCTGTGTGCATGTGTCTCCTTCTGCGTCCTTTCCATTTGGTCTGATATTTCATCCTGAGACACAGGCTCCAGTGGAGGCAGGGGGGCGTTGAGGTTCGGTCCGGCCACAGATGAGCTCCTCTGGTCGGTCAGCGGTCTCTGCATGCGGCCGTCGAAACGTCCACCGTGTCTGGAGCTCACGTGGTTTCTCTGCAGGTTTCGCCCGTTCATGACCTGGTTTACAAAGCAGAAGGGAAATCAAGAGGCAGATTATTAAAACTTCTGTTCTGCACAAATGACCCAAACACGTCTCATGCAATCATTTTCTGTATTGAATTTCAAAAAGATCCTGGAACTGGTGATTCTAGTTTCCACACCCAACGTCATCATGTTTTATATAAATATCTTAAAGAGTGTCTTCAACATGTTTGTGATTCAGCCAGTAAATAACTTGTTACTATCTTTAAAGTCTTAATTAGAAGAGACAAACCTGCAGGCTCTCGTAGGACAGTGAAACATTTTCTGGATAAACCGAGTCCAGTTCCAACCAGAACTTGGAGCGGTCTGGAGGATCCATGAGAGAGGGGGTGCTTCGGCTCAGCTCGGCCTGGAACTGGAGGCCAGAGAGCGGGCTGACCTTCCCAGAACCTCCCCTTGTGTTCTCGCCCCTGGTTCTTCTGTCTGAGTACAGGGCCGCCCTCTTGGGGAGTGATGGCTGAGTGGGTGACACCTCAGTGCTGTGGCTCACGCCCTGCAGGGGGCGCTTGGCACCTTCACTGTGGCTGGGCGTGCCACACTGAATTATGGGTAATAATGACGGAGAATGGTTGTGGTTTATGAAGTCACCAGGCGTGGTGAGTTCAGGTAAACTGTTACAGAGTTCTGGGTTTGAGGGGGAGGGTCCTTCGCTCTCCACTGACCCCAGTTCTGGGAGGGGGCTCTGGGCCCGATGGAGCTCCTGGTCCTGGGAGGGGTCCTGGTCGTCCGGTTCTGCTCCCTGCGCCTCGGGCTCGTCACCCGGGCTGTAGTCGCTCAGCTCAAAGGCGGTGATACCACAGTCTAAAGAGAAGTAGTCCTGGCTGCAGCGAATGGTCAGCTGACCGCAGTCGTCCACCTCGGTCAGCGCATCCAGACGAGTCTGGAGAGGAAGGAGTCCAAACTTTAATATCTGTTATCGTTCGTTGTTTGAGTCGAAACAAATCATTGGATCAATATATAAAATCAGTGCAATCTGATTGTACAGAATCTATCACTGAAATTATCAAAATCAAGACACAAGATAAATCTTTGACTTATTTTAAGGAGCTGCAATTTATCTAATTTGTTTTGGGGAAACTTCAAATTCAGTTTTAAGGAGATTCTGTCAGTGGCTGCATCTTCTGTGAACTTACAGGTAGTTCAGGAATCATCTTGAAGAACAGTGAACACATATAGACTATCTATGTGTGTGTGTGTCTGTTGTGTGTGTGTCTGTTGTGTGTGTTACCTGATGCTGGTCCTGGCTGAAGGCCTGCAGGATGTCCGTCTGACGGGTGTAGTTTCCGTTGGAGTCCTGCAGACCCTGGAGGAGACGCTCCTTCAGGACGAGGACGGACACTCTGAGCTGGTGCCACAGCAGCTGCACCGTCCTGCACCACGAGACATGACGACACCAGCTTTTAATGACAGCTCCTCCATTCTAGATATTAATAAACTGCACAGTGGCTGCAGCTGACTGAGCTCCAGGTCCGACAGAAGAGAAACTTTTACTTTAGAATTAGTTGCTTTACGTGCGAGAAAATAAGGAACAAAACAATAAAGAAGAAGTCGTTAGTTTGTTTTTCTAAACCCAAGAGAAGAAAGTCACAGAAGACGAAGCTGAGCTGGAACATCTGAACTCATCAGCATCAGCAGTGAAAACTCTCAGCTCACCTGATGTCCACGATGATGTTGACGGAGTAAGACAGAAGCTTCAGGGAGAACTCCGTCTCCAGCAGAGCGTGAATCTGCTCCACATGGTCTGAGATGTCCTCACAGATGTCCTACACACACACACACACACACACACACACACACACACACACACACACACACACACACACACACACACACACACACACACACACACACACACACACACACACACACACAGTCATGAGTGTATAATAAAAGCTGCTGGAGGACAGAAACATCTGATACAGTAAAAGCAGAACTGAGGAGGATGTTTCCAGTTTTAAACATGAGTCAGGTTCACGTGGGACCAGTTCCAGGTTCATATGTTAAACTTAACGTCCTGTCTCTCTGTGACGCTCCAATCATCTGACCGATATCACCAAACCAGATTCAGACGGACCGACTCCGACACCGAGCAAAAATAACAGCGGCTGCAAGACGCTCTCAGGGGCCACTTTATTAGGTACAACTGTACCAGTCACTATCATAAGATTATAGTTTGTGTGTATGATAAGATGTTCCTATTGTCTTGTTATATCTGTTTCCTACATAGAGATACACTAATCTCATTAAAGGAATAGTTCAACGTTTTGGGTGGAAAAGGATTTTGAGCACAATTGCACAATATGCAATTTTGTGCCACTAGGGGTCACTCAATCAAAACAATGACTAAAGACAGTGTGGTGCAGCAGTGAGGGATGATGGGAGTTGTAGTCTTCATGCAGTCACCTCCTCCTCTACAAAACAAGCAGAGCTGCTGATTCAATCCAGTAAAAACCTCTGACGCTGTTCGGCTGAAACACGCCTCTGATTGGCTGATAGTCGAGCTGCTTGTTTCTCTGAATCCTTCATCTGCTTCAAATAAAGAGTTTAAAAACCACTAAGATCTAAAAAGTCTATCGCAAAAATGTGACTTCAAACTGGATAAAAAGTCTCTTTTCACTCATCAGCCACCACAACACTGACACGTGCACAGAGAGGATGTGACGCCACCAACTGGCGACTCAATGAAACGCAGCGTTACCTTGATTAAAACCACAGATTTCTGCAGGTTTGAAAGTATAATGTAAGAACACAACGCAGGTCTGATGGAAGGTCAGTTTGAACCTCGAAGTGGAATCATGTTCTAAATATTGACATTTACTCACATTTCATATCTCAGCTGCTTCAGAACCTTCAAACTAGAAATGTTTAGGAAAGTTTTGGTGCAAGGCCACGAAAAGGAAAATACAGAGCGCCTTAATGAAACAGTAATTTAAAACAAGGCAGAGTGAGATTTTAAAATCTAATGAAAAGTAAAATGTATCTGCAACTAATAATGAGCACAACATTAATACATCTTTGATTCATGTTTTAAATTCAGTTGTCTCCCTCACGTGTTGTTCCTTCGCAGATTAGCTGAACTCATTCGAGCTAAGATTAGACGACCTTTAAAAAGAGGTCGACTCGGCTCTGAACCCTCGACAGATACTTTACATCCCCCCCGCTCGCTGCGTCACCGTGCTGCTCCATGGTGACCTGCCTGCACAACACAACACCCCCCGCCGCTCTGCAGCCAGACGCCGCCCGGCATGTGAGAATGTAGGTCACACACGCTGCTAGCTTGGCTAACAGTGTGACCTGCTGAGCACCGTTCCAAAGCTAATTCGTCGCCACTGTAAGAGGCGGCTGCAGAACATGTCGCCCGCAGGTGATCGACGTGGGGGGGGGGGTGCTCAGGTTCACGCAGCACAGAGCTCATCGTGGCTGCGTTCTGGTCCCTGATGACCGCTTGTGGGCCGACTCTGGGCCGTACGTTCCTCACAGATTAACTGAAAGTTACAGAGACCTGAGAACCAGCAGCTCCTCGTTCATCAGGTCTGGAAAGAAAGCCTGGACGCCGTGGAACCAAAACCTGTTAGTTTACTGTGTGTGTACCGCAGCAGCAGCAGCAGCTGAGGGAAGCATCCAGGACCAAACTACGCCAACTCCTACAACACGACTAAGTGTCAACGATCTCCTCAACGTGTTTGTGATGAAACCACAACCTGGAGATCTGCTGGTGGAGAACGTGGACCAGATAAAGATCCAGTCATGGTCCTGTACTTGATGGAACATCTGGAGTCTGATCCAGTTGTATTTACAGTCTGTGGTCAGTGGGTCAACATCTGTTTTCATCTGTCATGTTCATGTCACCTCAGTTCACACTTCACACACTGAAGCATCCTGCACATACACAAATCCACAAAAACATACTGATCCTCTTTATCTACACAAAATGAACTTGAACTCAGTTAACACACACACACACACACACACACACAGTTTCATCATCAAAGCACTGTCATGTGATCCTAAAACAGGGAAAATGTCATCGTTGTCTTTCAGACGCTTCAATAATTCACACAAAGCTTTCAAATGCTAATACAGACACACACACACACACACACACACACACACAGACACACACACACACACACACACACACACACACACACACACACACACACACACTTAACAGAGGCCCCATCTGATTGAATTAACACCAAGTGTGTCGTTTCCATCTAAAGTCATTTGTTAGAAGATCTTCAGTCCAGTCAGACAGTTGGGAGCTAATGAGACCCCGCTGTGTGTGTGTGTGTGTGTGTGTGTGTGTGTGTGTGTGTGTGCGTGTGTGCGTGCGTGTGTGCGTGTGCACGACTGTATATTTTTCTGAAGAACCTTTCTGTCCCAGTGACTTTAGTGAACAAAGAAATTGCTAATTTGTCTCTTTCTTAATTTACTAAATTGCAAATAAATACGAACAATAATCTTATAAACGACATTTGTGTTTATATTAGTAATATATTTAACATTCAGTTGGAGAACATCTATGAACCTTTATCCAGATGCTCCTGCAGCTTAATTCACTTTCCGTGTGTGATTTACACTAATTAATTCATACTTGCTATTTCACACACTTCATATTTTAATAAAACACACACACACACATGTTTTTTACGCAGCCCGGTCACGTAGAGTGAAGACATGAGCTGTCAGTCACAGACTCCATACATCCAGCAGGGTTTCTAATTGCCTGAAATCTATCTGAAGCAAGTCGACTCGCGCTTCAGCTCCAATCGCATCTCGCCCTCATCACCGCCGACATCAAGGGCTTCAGCGCGGCCGCGTTCAAACCTCCTGCGACAGCTCGGCCTCACCCGCACCCATTCGATCCAATAACCTTCAACTCCTCCTCTCCGGCCCATCAGCGCAGCGTGTTCTACCTTGGAGATCAAATACTCTCGTGCTCCTTCTCCCCCCTGGAGGATTCAAATTAAGCGGCTTCAAAGACGACCCAGACCCGCGGCTGCGATACAAAGACTTGATACGGTCGCTTTTTCTTTTTTCAAAGTTGCAGCTTCTGTACTCCAAATGTTCGTTTCTCGCGTGTCAGGTTGCCGCCTCTGTGCCGGCGTGTTCTGAACGTGGTCATCTGCTGCCGGACATTCAAACAACTTGAACCTGAGCCTCGCAGCGCTCACACATCTGGAGGAGGGGGGCGACGCAAATCCATCAGAGTCGGATCCATCAGCTACAACGCGTCCGACAGGAAGAGACTTAATCTCTGATCTTTACTTTGTTTAGAACATTTCTCTGAATGAAAACATTACGTCAAACACGCTGAGCCTCAGACTCGTCCAAATCGCAAAATGGAGGGAAATCCTCAGGGAGAAGAAGCTTAAGGTGTCGAGGCCTCTTCTCCTGTTCACATGTTCACGTCTGTTACAACATCTGGAACTTCACATGTGTATCAGACTAAAATGAAACTATTGGAAGATCTAAAGCTGGTTTTATGTCCATGAAACACATTTTTACCTTTTGTGGGATTCATTTAATTCATCCATAAATTCAAGAATCTGCTTTTTCAAACAGATCAATTTTCTAAACAACTTTTAAATTCATTGATAGGAAAAGAAGAAAAAAAAGTGCGTCCTGTTGAAAAGCTGCTTCCTTGTGACTACAGCTTCAGAAATACTTTAAACTCTTCAAATCAATTCATTTTGCATTAAATATCGTTTTGGCTGCACCCCCACAAACACCAGGTTCATGCTGAAGTCAATAAAGCACTGATTCATCAACAGGGACATTTCATTTATCTAATTTAGTCTCGAAAACAAAGCGAAACTACATTCAGAAGCTTCATCAAACTTTGACGTTTCATTCAGGAGAAAGTTGGACGAGGTCCAGAGCAGCAGAACCAGAGATTTCTTACCTTTTCACAATGGTTTTTTGGATCCTGTCTTTTTTTCAAAGTTCCAAATGAACAGATCTGAAAGAGCTGAAAACAAAATGTTCCTCAAACTAAGAAAAGAAAAGTCAGAAAGTTTGTCTGGAGGTAAAATGTGTGATTCCTCTGTCGAGAAAAACCAACTGACTGCTGCTCCTCATGTGGCAGCGACTGACATGCTGTGTGTGTGTGTGTGTGTGTGTGTGTGTGTGTGTGTGTGTGTGTGTGTGTGTCTGTGTGTGTGTGTGTGTCTGTGTGTTGACCTGCTTCTTGCAGGAGGGGTGTTGATGTTGGGAAGAGGAGGGGTGACAACAGTTGGGAAGGCTATTTTAGGACCAACCTCACCAACCCCCTCCTCTCTCTCACACTCACAAACACACACACACCCACACACAAACACACACACACACACACACACACACACACACACACACACACACACACAGTGTAACTGTATATTCAGGTTGTCACTCTGTCCACTTAAAACACACAAACCAATCTGTTGTCCTTTCTCTCTCACCCTCCCCCACTTGTCTCTCTGTCTTCACTTTCAGAGAGACACACACACACCCACGCACACACGCACACGCACACACACACACACACAGACAGACACACGCACGCACGCACGCACGCACACACACACAAACCTTTTACGTAAGACCCCGTTCACACCTGGTATTAAACTAAGATCTGTATCCAGATGAGGAAACAAATAATCTTTTATGTTGTGTTATTTTGTGCGTAATTCCTATGGCAAAAATTACATAAAACACACAATATCAAAGCCCAGAACGAGGCTTCAAGCCTCTGCAGCGGCACAGGTTCGATTCCGACTTGCCATGTGTCACCCCCCATTCTCCCTCTGTCCCCCTTTCACATCCAACTCTGTCCTATCAAACAAAAACTAAATATATATATATATATATATATATAATCATTATGATTATTGTTATGCATCTGTATGCAAACTTATGCAGAAGTTTCTGAAACCTGAATTCTCTAAAAATCAGAGGGCGACTCCTCTCGTTGGATGTGAGGACAAAACTAAATGTCCTCACACTGAAGGTTTAAAGCTCAAAGACTGAGGACGAAGACCAGGATCACACACACACACACACACACACACACACACACACACACACACACACACACACACACACACACACACACACACACACACACACACACACACACGTCTGCAGTGCAACAGCTGCCAGTTGTGAGAGCAGCAAAGGAGAGAGGGGGGGAGAGAAGTGAAGGTTAAGGCTATTTCCTGGAAAAGAAAAGGTGTTTCATCATGAATATAATAAGATATTCTGATTGTAAAACCAGGAAACTGACAAACTTTTAACCTGCGAGTGTTCAACGAGTCCTTCGAACTGAACAGCAGAGCCTGTTGTTGTGTCACGTATGTCTGATCTGTGCTCTCTGTGGCTACCGACGGTTTTCATGAGCCTCAAATTTAAATGTTCAAGTTCAGTTCTCAGTTTTACAGCTGAGTCTTTGTTTGTGATCGTGACGACCTTCACTTCCTGATCCCAAATCCTAAAAATCACCTCCTTCCTTCCTGAGTTGAAAAGGTCGACTGAACCAGAGTGACTCCTGCTTCCTGCTTCCTTCTGTCTTCGCCTCCTTCCTTTCCTTTCATATACATATCTATCGCTCTGATGCGCTCCCAGGATTCCTGGCGCAGCGGCAACAGTGACATCAGGAGACGGAAATATCAGGACAGCCGGACGCTGCAGCTCCTGGACGTGTTTAAATAAAACTTCGTGGGACACACAGATCACGTTCATGTAAAAACCTGAAGGTGCATGTCGACGAACAGGATTTAAATTCTGGAGCACAAGAGGAGTAGAGAGAGCTAATGCTAAAGTAAAGCCTGTGAGATCGGGGGGACTTGAACTGAGTCACTCACAAAAAGAATAAGAGGATAACACAAAGTTTGATTGACAGATGAAACCACAGCAGCTAAAGATACAACAGGATCTAAAATGAAGTGTTTTAATGCTTAAATACTAAAACATACAGATTGTGGTGCAAATCAAATAAATGGATGTTTTTCTTATTGTTACAAATTCTTGATTATTTTCCTAATTATGTTTTGTTCTTGAAAAAATCTCCGTCTGTGACATTATGGAGTTGGTGTGTGAATCACTAACATTACTGCTGCCTGTCTGTCTGTCTGCTGAACACATGGTGCGTGTGTGTGTGTGTGTGTGTGTGTGTGTGTGTGTGTGTGTGTGTGTGTGTGTGTGTGTGTGTGTGTGTGTTGTGTGTGTGTGCGTGTGTGTGTGTTGCAGCCTCTCCCTCTCTGAGCGACCCAGGACATTCTCCATGCAGCTGTTACACATGCCGCCTGCAGCCGAATGCTAAGAATGGCTGAGAGGCTGACACTGCAACACACACACACACACACACACACACACACACACACACACACACACACACACACACACACGCACACACAGTGGTTGCATCACTATAATCATGTCCTACAGTTGCTCTGTGGCAAGGTCAGGTTATAGAAAGATGCCCTGCAGGCAAACGCATTATAAATATGACGGCGAGACGCAGAGCGAGCGAGAGAGTAGAAGAAAGAAACAAAGCGAGAAAAGAGCAGCGAGGAGAGAAAAGAGAAAGAGAGATCACCGGAGGCGTGAATCCAAATTTCAAACATCAGTCCGCTCCCATCCGCCCGACGCCACGCCCGCCATCAGGTCAGATTAAACACAGGCCCAGTCCAACCTGAATGCTCGCGGGTCGAGGTAACGTCCAATCAGACGTCTCGGTGCCCGGAGAAGCTCACGATCCAAAACGCAGACATCAGCTGCTGACGAACACAACAAACTGTAACCATAGCAACAGATGGAGCCAGGTCAAACGGGTGGCTGACCTTTAACAACTAAATTCATTTCACTACAGATTTCAACGTGTCCAGGAACAAGTTCTGAGATCAAGATGGTGAATCTCCTCCAAACGTTTGAATCATCTCTTTACTCTTTAATCCCAACACACCATTAGAACAGTAAACTCACGTCTGTGTGTTAAATACAGAGCTGGAGGTAGGACGTGGTTAGCTTAGCTTAGCATAAAGACTGGAAGCAGGGGGAACAGTTAGCCTGGGTCTGTACCGAGAGACAACAAAGCTGGGCTCGCCAACCAGACCTGTCAACATCTTTATATTAAATTAAATTAATTAAATAAATGAATGACAACGTGTAATTAATGAGCTTTAAAAGTGTTTGTAAATGTATTTCTTCCTCTTTTCAAGGAACAAATCAGAGATCAGTATTTTCCAAGGGGAAGATACAGAACGTGAACACTAGTCTGTACGTGTGTTTTTATATATTATAAATGTTGTTACGTATACATTTTAAATATTTATGATTCAAATATCAATTTATGATACAATTATTTATCTAGAAAACAAATTCTCACTATTTAACTTAATGAAACACTGAACAAATGTGTTTCAGTGATGTTTGCTTCCTCACAGTGTTGTAATACAGAATATTCACCACAAGATGGCGCTGTCGACCAGGGAGAGACTCAGTGTTCACAGGATCAGCTCTTATTGGCTCAGAGGAATTATTCCAACATGTTAAACACACAAGTTACAAGATGGAGAAAAGACAAACTGAACAATAAGATTTAACAGAGTCACAGTCAGTTCACTGTGGTGACGAGAGAGAAACTCATGATGACTTCTGAGGTTTTGTTTCATATAAAAACACGTTAACATGATTTAAATCAGCTGCTTCTCTGCCTGGTTTTAATTATTTAAAAAGAAAAACTGTGTCTTTTATTTATTTGGTGAAGTTCAGTTTATCAGTAGAATTTGTTTCCGGCTCTGGTGACGAATCAGGAAACAGGAGAAGCTGATAAAAGAAATGGACACAAGGACACACACACATCAGGACACACACACATCAGGACACACACACACACACACACACACACACACACACACACACACACACACACACACACACACACACACACACACACACACACACACACACACACACACACACACACACACACACACACACACACACACACACAGTGTCTGGATGTTGCTAGACGACTGCTGCTGCATGTTTAATTCAGAGAGCACACATGCACATGACATAGACAAGAGAGTTGAGATGAGGAAACAGAGGAGAGGAAGAGGAGAGGAGAGGAGAGAGGAGAGGAGAGGAAGAGGGTGAGGAGAGGAGAGGAGAGGACAGGAAGAGGAGGGAAGAGGAAGGAGGGGAGAGAGGAGAGGAGGGGAAGATGAGAGGAAGAGGGTGAGGAAAGGTGAGGAGACGAGAGGAGGAGGAGGAAGGGAGGAGGAGAGGAGGAGAGGAGACGAGAGGAGACGAGAGGAGACGAGAGGAGGAGAGGAGGAGAGGAGGAGAGGAGGAGAGGACAGAAACCCTGTGAGCCTCCGTGTGGTGAACAAACATCTAAACCATCTGAGTCACCGAAGTTAAAAATACACACTCATCAATAACAGATCCAACATGTGAACTGAACCTCGAGTGAAACAGTGAAACAGTGAAACAGTGAAACAGTGAAACAGTGAATAATCAGACAGTTTCAAACCCTGATGAGCATCAGGGTTTGAAACTGTCTAAAACTCAACAGCACAGAATCTGCACAATGTGAATAAACATGAATAAACGTTCACGTGTCCAAACTGTCGTTTTTCACTCTTCACACCGTCATGAATAAAGTAAATCAAGTGTTTCTCCTCCAAGAGTTTTAAAAAGAGACTCACGAGATTTAAATTCTTCACAGACGCAGTAAATTAATCACGAAGAGCCGAGAACTCAAAATGTCTTTTTTGTGTTGTGATAAAATCCACCTGCGATGAAGAGGAGGAGTCTGACGTGCGACGACGATGATGATGAATATAGAGTTGACCTGCCCACTGACCGGAGTTACACAACCAGAGGTCAACCGTGTGACCCGAGTAAGTCAAGTCATTACATCACACCGAGGCCGGGGAGAGAAGAGGGGCATTGTGGGAAATTTACTGCCTGAGTTGATTCAACTGAAGCTCCAGTGTCTTCATGACACGAGGCGGCTAAACATGTCTGCTTGTTCACGACAACAGAACAAAACCACTTCTCTATCATCCATCCTCATCATCTCCATCCATCATCCCTCCATCATCCCTCCATCCATCCCTCCATCATCCATCCCTCCATCATCCCTCCATCATCCCTCCATCCATCATCCCTCCCACCTCCATCATCCTCATCATCCCTCCATCATCCCTCCATCATCCCTCATCCCTCCCTCATTGCCCACATTGGGCCCACACACCACATATGATGGCACTTGGCTGCTCTGCTCCTGTTTTGCTATTTGGACCATATCCAGCATTTAGCACATGGGCCCCTTCAGTTTCACGTCCAGATTTCACCTGGAGGCTCAGGAGAAGAACAGAAGTGCTGCGTCATTCCCTGAAGTGAACACCTCTGTATTTTATCTGGAATCCTTTGAGGGAAGTTGGAGCCAAAGATTCTTTAGTTCAGATAATAAGTCAAGTCCAAGTCAATCAATATCTATGAGTGGACCCTTCGCTGCAAAGTTCACACACACAACCAAACTAAAATAATGAAATCAAGGTAGATTCAGGTAAAAGGTTCAGTTTCTATCTTTTGAATCCGGGTCACGGACTCTGACCTGGTTTCTATCGACAGGGTCTTAGTGCAGAGACGGTTTGAAAAGACAAGTGAGCCATCACGTGTGTGTGTTGCATTGTGGGACGGCTGAAACAGGTTTACCTTGAGCTGCACCAGGTGGACGTCCACGTGTCTGTTGTCCCCGTCCTGTCCCGCAGAGTGAGTCAGCTGTGTCACCCTGTCGCTGGTCGCTCTCAGCCACGTCTCGATCTCCGGCAGGTGGAGGACCACCTTCCAGTCGGCTCCGGTGTGGAGGGGCGGAGGTTTCTTTGACCTGCAACCACACACACTGTGCATCAAGATAAACACACTGACGACAACCTGCTCAGCAACACACAGCAACACACAGCATCACACAGCATCACACAGCAACACACAGCAACACACAGCAGACGTGTGTCTCCTTCTCAGATTGTTTCATCTGATTCCTGTTCAGGGGCAGAAAGTACGGAGCATCAAATATAAATGATTTAAAAAATAAGTTAAATCTAAAGAGCAGAAATGTTTTTATGACCCGTTAGATGTGTTTTTTAACCTTCGCTTTGCAAACTTCAGCTTTTAACTGTAAAGTTCTCAGACATGAAATGTTTCAGGAGTTGGTGTTTCTCCTCTTCTTCATCCTGAGATGTTTGTGTTCTTCTCTCACACGGACTCACTCTGACATGTTACAGACATTTTACTAGGAGGCTGCAGGAGAAGATCCAGAAAATGTCCAGAGACACTGACTCAGACATTTGTTCTCACATACAGAACCTCCAGAACATGTGAGGAACATGTGAGGAACATGTCAGGAACATGTCAGGAACATGTGAGGAACATGTGACGGAACAGAGAACATGTGAACATGAGAACATGTCAGAACATGTCAGAACATGAACATGAGGAACATGTCGAACATGTCAGAACAGTGAGGAAATGTCAGAACAGGAACATGAGAACATGTGAGAACATGGAGAACATGTGAGGAACATGTCTGAAAGCAGCTTAATACAAACTAAAATAATGAGTAATCACTCAGAAGCGTTACCTCTTGGAGAGGTCTCCACTCAGACGAGGTCCATAGCTGGGGCCGGGGCCCAGCGAGGAGGCCCGGTCCTGGGACTGGTGCTCCAGAGCCTGGCTGAGATGGGCAGTGGGGGAGGTGGAGCTGCGGGGGTCCATGGTCGGGGTGACGGGTGTGACGGAGGTGACCATGGGGGACGGAGGCTCGGGGGCCATGGGTGAGAGAGCCAAGATGCTCATGGTGAGAGAGAGACGGTCGGGATTCCTACTGCGGGCGAACGAACGTTACTGTGAACTGGAGAGAGAGAAAAACAAGAGAGACACAGGTGGAGGTGAAAAATAGATTCAGAGACAAGGAAGGAAAACAAGGGTGATGGGAGGATGAGAGGAAAGGAGGTCAAAGGGGAAAGGAAGGAAGCAAGGACAGATGGAAGGAAGCAAGGACAGATGGAAGGAATACACACTGATATATATCTGATTGGCCAATAAGAGCCTGAGGAAGCAGCAGAGTACAGAAGGACCAACACACATGCTTTATAAACAGTCCATTATCTGGAGGAAAGAGGAGCTGGAAACCAGGGGGATGGAGGAGACACACAGTGACAGACACACACACACACAGACACACACACACAGAGACACACACGCAGACACACACACACACACTGCTGCTGCAGTAAAGAATAATCCCAGGTTTTAAATGATCCAGACACGTCTTCATGAGGCAGAAGAACAAACATGTGGTCGGACGACAACAAACTCTTCCTCTTTTTTCTCTTTCTTCCATTCACCAGTTTGTTTTCTCTCTCTCTCTCTCTCTCTCTCTCTCTCTCTCTCTCTCTGTCTCTCTCTCTCTCTCTCTCTCTCTCTCTCCCTCTCTCTCTCTCTCTCTCTCTCTCTCTCTCTCTCTCTCTCTCTCTCTCTCTCTCTCTCTCTCTCTCGCTCCACTGTGTCGTCCTCTCTCTTCTCGTCCTCTAACACATTCAGGCTGTCACAGCATGGCACTGGGCGCACACACACACACACACACACACACACACACACACACACACACACACACACACACACACACACACATACGTCATCTCAGCTGTGGCTTCATCTCCTCTCGAGTTCTGCCAGAACGCAGCGAACAGACAAATAAAAGGATTTGTTCATTCAGGTTCAGTGATGTTAACACTGATTTATAAAACTAAACGTCAACATCAATCAAAGTCCAAAAACTATAATAATGCTCAGTAAAGTCACTTTAAATCCAACAAGCCAACAATTATTCTCTGAGAAAAACAATTCAGCTGTTGAAAGAAAGTGATTTAAAAGAAATCCTGGATCTGCCCCTCGATCCAAAATGAGATGAGTTCTCTCCTGACTCGTGAAGCAGCCTAACACCGAGTTCAGTGGAAATCTGTGGAGTTGCAAACCAACAAACACAGGACAGAGGTGAAAAGGTGGAGGTAACAAAGATTTAATATTCACACATTGATCATTCTGGTAAAAACACCCACAGACCCACACAGACCCACACAGACACACAGACCCACCCACACACACCCACACAGACACACACACAGATCCAGTAACCAGCAGCGTGATGCACTGCAGGCGACGCAGCCTCTGCATCGATCAGCAGCAGAGAAACGTGTTGGTGATGAACTCCGTCTGACTCACAGGAACAACCCAGAACATCGGGCTGTGACTGAAGCTTCACGGCCTCGACTCCTGAAACGTGACGTGACGATGCCCCGGACACGTGACGTCTGTTTTACCGTCGACAGGCTTGATGTGTGTTTTCCTGTCGTACACACGTTATCATGTCGTGATCTCTTCCTTTGCTCCGATACTCTTTGCAGGGTCCGAACCTCCACGCTGTAGTTTCCTCATTCACTGAATTGATGTTTGCTTCTGTATTTTTAATACATTAATACATTCTTTGTCACTAACTATAAAAACTGTAGCTGCTGCATAAGTGGAGGACGCTGTCAAAACTGTTATTTAACAAGAATGAAATAAAATACTAATAATACGAAATGTGTCTTAATAAAAGTCTTACAAAGTCAAAGTTAATAAATTTAGAAATGTCCTTCAAGCTGCTCCAGCTACATGATATTATAAACCATTTAAATGATCGGATTATAAATCCTGTGAGTACTTAAAATAAAAAGATATCATTCCTCACTGCGCAGCGTGAGAAAAGCACTTCCTGTGTCTGAGAGTCGGGATGAGGTCAGTGGGCAGGAACAGATGTGACATCACCAGCGTCACCGCGAGTGAAATCATCAGTCACATGACCCCAGAGAGGGAGCGAGGGAGCGAGGGAGGAGGAGGAGGAGGAGGAGAGAGGAGAGGGGAGAGGAGAGGGAGAGGAGAGAGGAGAGAGGGGAGAGGAGAGAGGAGGGGAGGAGAGAGGAGAGAGGAGAGGAGGAGAGAGAGGAGAGAGAGGAGAGGGAGAGGAGAGAGAGGAGAGGAAGAGAGAGGAGAGAGGAGAGGGAGGAGGGGAGAGGAGAGAGGAGAGGAGAGAGGAGAGAGAGAGGAGAGAGAGGAGAGAGAGGAGGAGGAGGAGGAGAGGAGAGGAGAGGAGAGGAGAGAGAGAGGAGAGGAGAGGAGGAGAGAGAGGAGAGAGGAGAGAGGAGAGAGGAGAGAGGAGAGAGGAGAGATGGAGGACGGACGGTGGGATGTGAAAGGAGCTGAGATGAGGAGGAGGAGGAGGAGGAGGAGAGAGGAGAGAGGAGAGAGGAGAGAGGAGAGAGGAGGAGGAGAGAGGAGAGGAGAGGAGAGAGGAGAGATGGAGGACGGACGGTGGGCTGTGAAAGGAGCTGAGATGAGGAGGAGGAGGAGGAGGAGGAGGAGGAGGAGGAGAGAGGAGAGAGGGAGAGAGAGAGAGAAGGAGAGGAGGAGGAGGAGGAGGAGGAGGAGAGAGGAGAGAGGAGAGAGGAGGAGGAGAGAGGAGAGAGGAGAGAGGAGAGAGGAGAGAGGAGAGATGGAGGACGGACGGTGGGATGTGAAAGGAGCTGAGATGAGGAGGCAGAGTCTGAGAACTGGGATGATCACATGACTGAGACCAGTCATCGTTTCCCATCAGCTGTAACGAGGTTAACGATCACGACTTCTCTTAAAGAGACGCTTTCGTCTCCTATGTGACCTCTGACCTCCGTGATTCTGCTGCCTCACGCTTCACTGTCATTCATCAGCAGTTTGAATTCACTGAGTCAGACATGAGTCCTCCCTTGTTCTAAGGAACTCTGGGTTCTACTCACCACTGATGATAATAAACATGAGAAGAAGCTGTAACTAAATTCACCACTTGCCTCCGTCAACCAATCAAACTGCAGGAAACACAGTCAACACTTCATGGTGTGGATTACCAGGCCAGTGGAGTTGACCTTTGACCCTTTGGACAGAAAATCTCATCTTTTTATCCAGTTTAACAAAATAATTATTGAGTTTTAACCAAAATCCTCGATTTCTACCAACGTGTTTTTACCACAACATCCCAGAGTCTAAATCTGAGGAAATTCCCTGAAGGCATTTCTGAGATATTGTGCAGGATGGACGTAGGGAAGGACGGGAGGATGGAGGACAGAAGGACGGGAGGATGGAGGACAGAAGGACGGGAGGATGGAGGAAAGAAGGACGGGAGGATGGAGGACAGAAGGAAGGGAGGATGGAGGACAGATGGAAGGGAGGATGGAGGACAGAAGGACGGGAGGATGGAGGACAGAAGGACGGGAGGATGGAGGACAGAAGGACGGGAGGATGGAGGACAGAAGGACGGGAGGATGGAGGACAGAAGGACGGGAGGATGGAGGACAGAAGGACGGGAGGATGGAGGACAGAAGGACGGGAGGATGGAGGACAGAAGGACGTTGGACATAAATGCCCCCCCATCAGCACCACCACTACTAATCAGTCATGTGTTAACGACTTAATTAGACAGAACAGGAAATAGGTCACTTTCCTGCAGACAGGGACACGTGAGCGTGTTATCACACACGCACACACATGTACAGTAAATACACACTGCACTCACAAACACACACCATTATATAGAGTTTACTGTGAACACGTGAACTGAATTTGAATATATAAAACAAACATATTCATATCATTAGAGTGTCTGATTGATATAGAGACAAATCAAAGGTTACACAGAGGAACCGAGCAGAGTTTCCAGAACGTTTCGGGTTCAGGTTTGAAGTTTTGACCCCCTGAAGAACTGCTCACGTCCACGTCTCCAAAACACTGACTCCAATCAAGCTATCTGCAGGGAACCAAGACAAGTCCACACAGAGAGAACCTCACCGAACTGGGCTTCGGACCAGGAACAAGGAACCTTCACACTCCACCTTTCCTTTTTTAAATCTTACTCAGGCCAAGATCGAATACGTCTTTTAGTTTTAGAAAAGTTTGGCTTCATTGAATAAAGTAGAAAAAGGGATTTTGAGCATATTTCTCTCAGTGATGGATCAGAAAACAACTTGTTGACACTAAACTCTTTGTGTAGTTTCAGTTTCACGTCGTCGCGCCGACACACACGTCACAGAGAATCTCCGTCTGTCACACACACAGTCGCTGAGCGTTTCAGTTGCAGAGCGTTACAGAAATCATCTTGTTCAACACGTCTAATCCTCACTGATCTGCACGATCCAAAGTGAATCAGTCTGACACGCGGACGTTTAACCGGGATCTGATTCATCGTCTCTTTGAGGGATTAAAGACGAGATTAAAGTCACACAGAGGAAGATTCTTATGTAACGCAGCAGCTGCTTTATCAGCTGGAATCACAGCCGAGTCAACGGGATTCTTCCTCGTCTACTTTGCCGCTGCACGTTTCTACAAATGATCCCAAACACATCTGTGATTCAATAATAAAAAGTATATATATATTTATACAAATGATCTGTACTGCAGTGAACTGACTGATGCATGGACTGGATGGAACCCACTCTCCTACAAACTGTAAACACTTGTTTTATGTCCAGCAGTTCCTTAAACTAAAAAAACTAAAGCAAAGCAATTCATACTTTAGTAGCTATGGACGAATATTGAAGGAAACATGAAACATGTTGAGTCTAACGTAAGTTAAGAATCAAAGTTGCATCTGATTAAGCGAATAAATGACATGGTTAAAAGAAGACAGAGTCCACAGCTGCAGGACGTTTTTCAGGATGTTTGAAGAGCTGCTGCAACATCTGGAAGACGATCGATCCAGAAAAGGCCTTTAGTCACCTTGCATATGGAGCCGGAACAAGTCAATGAGCGGTTTATTGACAACGTATGAGCACAGGAAGCACAGATCCTGATCCACATCGACGTGTCCCTGGGTTCTGAGCAGAGAATCTCTCCTACTCTTTCTACTGCTTCACTTCCATGTGGTCCGTCTGCAGCTCAGTGGCGAACACAGGGAGTCGCTCAGAGGGCCATCGACACGGCTCAGAAAGTCACGGCCGTCTTTCAAGGACCGCTTAAAACAAACTGAAAGACCCTTCACACCCTCCACCGTCACACGTCTGTCTGAGCTGCTGCTGCCACGGTGACTTCACCGGTTTTAAGAATAACTCTGGAGAATTTACTAGAAAAGAGGCGTGTCAGCTCAGAGTCTGTGGAGCGTCTACTGAGCGACGTCTTCCAGCTCCACTCGTCTGCTGCTCAGGAAGTTCAGTGTTTGATCACCTCCACTGGTCAAGACCACATGAGATGTGTGGCTTCATTGTGAAGCTGCGTGCGACATTCTTTCCCAAATACACAAGTACTTCAACCTGTCTGTCGATGAGCGTCTGGACCTTTAAAACATCCATAATGTTTTTACTGTCCTTTAAAACCAAATCCGCATCATCCTCCTGTCAGATTACGTATCGATAACAAGTTAGAGATTTTAATTTGAAAGACATGACAATGCACAAATGTGTTTTCAGAAATGAAACAGATCATGCGGCCAGTGGGTGGGACACGTAACCATGTGTTCCCTAACAACATGTAACCTCGGTAACACCGACTGACACGACAACGCACACATCAGCAACATCCTCAGGACAATATCAGCATCGTGCAACATCCTGAGATAAGCAGCTGCTTCATATTCTGTGTTTAATGTAGTTTTTATAGGTCGACACTTCTATAGATATCCTGCCCTCCATTACATCTCCTCCTCCTCCTCCTCCTCTCACGCTGCCAGCTTCAGATTCACGGCCTCAACCAGCTCGCCATCGACGGGCCACGCCCACAGCTCGCCGGCAGACAGAGGACTCAGACTCAACTCGTTCCTCCGCCGACTTTGTGCTGTGAATTATTCACCACCGACCAAACGCTGCGTGTTTGGGTTGAAGTGGGAGGAAGCATGTGATGCAAAGTAAACTGAGGATGAGGAGGAAGAAAACAGCCATGACACAGACTGCAGCCGCAGAGGTGTGTGTGTGTGTGTGTGTGTGTGTGTGTGTGTGTGTGTGTGTGTGTGTGTGTGTGTGTGTGTGTGTGTGTGTGTGTGTGTGTGTGTGTGTGTGTGTGTGTGTGTGTGTGTGTGTGTGTGTGTCCCAGGGGTCCTCCAGCCCAGCCCCAGTATGAATAATGTATCACAGGGGAGGAAGATGTGTTCTGGAGTTCCAGGTCGTTAATCTCTCCTCCTCTGTCTCAGTCTCTGTATTGTGTTTGTGACCGAGGAGGAGGAGGAGAAGCTGAGGGAACAGTAAACTCAAACAATCCAACGTGTTGCTGCAGCATCAGCAGCAGGATCCTGTCTGCACCACGAGGAAGAAACAAACAGGAGGTTCGTGTGAAATTAGATCAACACTCAAACTGAATGTGAAAGGTTCAAATCTTAAAATTCAATTCCTCGTCAAAGTCTTTTGTGATAAAAAAACAAAACTAGAATTACGACCCTGTGTTTGTGAGTCTCCCCCAAACGGTTCAGTTTCAGTCTTTTTACCGATAAATAGATTATTTTAAAACGGTGCCACAACCGATATTTTATCTTTAAATATAAAAACACAAAACGATGGTCGACCAGAAGAACAACATTTTATTGTTGAAATATAATCTCACAGATTTCTCTACGATTCTTTAACTTCCTGTAGTAACTGATCTTTACTTACAACATCTTGCACAACCCCAATGTTTTATATTTACACACCACAGCAGTTTCCCTGTGTGTAAACCTGCTTGGCGATAAAACCAGATTCTGATTTCCACTGAAAACCTGAAGATGGGGAAACGTGAGGCCACAGGTTTTAAATGTTCCTGAGATATTTGATGACATTTCTCTGTTTTCAATACTTTAATCTAATTTATTGTGTTAATGTGAGTCAAAGCCAAACCTCACTGAAACTCTCTGTTTCTAGTCCATCGCACATTTTCAGAGTAAAGGTTTCCAGCTGTGGAACCTGGAAATTTGAATTTGAGCCTGTGTATTTTCAGTGCTGCTGAAAGAAAGAGAAAGAGATGAGCTGTTCACTGCCCCACCCCGAGGTCTGAGCTGATGTTATCGATACAGAGAGAGGAGGAGGAGGAGGAGGAGGAGGAGGAGGAGGAGGAGGAGGAGAGCTGCTGCGAGGAGAGGAAACATAACGAAAGGAAAACAGGAGAGGAGACGAATGGAAGATGCTAAATGAAAAATAGGGAGGGAGAGAAAGGGAGGATGGCGAGGACAAAGAGAGGAGAGGACACAGGGAGGATGGAGAGGACAGTTCAAGGAGAGACGACACAGGGAGAAGAGAGGAGGACAGTTCAAGGAGAGAGGACACAGGGAGGAGAGAGGAGGACAGTTCAAGGAGAGAGGACACAGGGAGGATGGAGAGGACAGTTTAAGGAGAGAGGACACAGGGAGGATGGAGAGGACAGTTTAAGGAGAGGACACAGGGAGGATGGAGAGGACAGTTCAAGGGAGAGGACACAGGGAGGAGAGAGGAGGACAGTTCAAGGAGAGAGGACACAGGGAGGATGGAGAGGACACAGGGAGGAGAGAGAGGACACAGGGAGGAGAGAGGAGGACAGTTCAAGGAGAGAGGACACAGGGAGGATGGAGAGGACAGTTTAAGGAGAGAGGACACAGGGAGGATGGAGAGGACAGTTCAAGGAGAGGACACAGGGAGGAGAGAGGAGGACAGTTCAAGGAGAGAGGACACAGGGAGGATGGAGAGGACACAGGGAGGAGAGAGAGGACACAGGGAGGAGAGAGGAGGACAGTTCAAGGAGAGGACACAGGGAGGATGGAGAGGACAGTTCAAGGAGAGGACACAGGGAGGAGAGAGGAGGACAGTTCAAGGAGAGAGGACACAGGGAGGATGGAGAGGACACAGGGAGGAGAGAGAGGACACAGGGAGGAGAGAGGAGGACAGTTCAAGGAGAGGACACAGGGAGGATGGAGAGGACAGTTCAAGGAGAGAGGACACAGGGAGGATGGAGAGGACAGTTCAAGGAGAGGACACAGGGAAGTTCATTCAAAAGAGAACATGGAAGCAAAGAATCAGGTTTAACAGCAGGTTTCTTGTTGAAGACGGAACCGACCACGAAGGGTCAGAGACTGAGTAAATACTCTCAACACTCAGGAGTCTGCAACTCTCAAATCCCAATCCACACTTACACGTGCAGCTTTAATGGGGATAAGTTGTAAAGAAAACTTTTGCTCTCTGAGTTTGAGCCAAAGTGTAAATGTTAAAAACTCTGGTTTCTGAGCATCTGTGTTAACGTGTAACAGCGAGCGTGGAGAAGATGACATCACAGTTTTCTTCACACATGAACTCACTGCTGCTGTGTGAAATGAGCACAAACAACAACAACAACAATGTTCAGCGTCTGCATCTGTTTCTCCTCGTCAGGTTAGCAGCTACATGTAGCATCACTGCACCACATTCACAGACGTCTGCCTCAAACTGCGTCTCTCACTCCCTGAGTTTGTTTCACCGAATCAAAAACTCAAACTTTGTCCTCTGGGATAAAAGTGGTGTCAACCGTTTTATGTCCAATAAAAACTTTAATCATGAAACTAAAGTAGAAGTAGTAGTAGAACCAAACTACCAGGTTTAGGATAAAGGATCATTTAAAGTTCGGCAGTGACTCGAGCTGAATGGATTCTTGAATCATTCGTTAGATCTTTGATTTGAATACAGACTGTGATCATTTAGCAGAGGAATCAAAGTGTGTGAAACAGATGTTGGAACAGGATGAAACTTCCCATAGTGCATCACTGTGCTCTCCCGCTAGGCGCTCCGCTGGGCGTGGAGGCGACAGATGAGCAGCTCATCGTGTCGAGGACAAAATGACGACTTCTGCTTTCTGACATGTTTCAGTGACACGTCAAAAATATCTACAAGACATAAACGTCTTAGAAACTGAAACAGAAACTCATATTTATCTTGTTGAAGGTTCTGATGAGATCGGTTCCCCGGGACAAACAATATGATCAAAACTAACATTTACAAACTAATTCTTATTTTCATATAATACATACAAAGCTCTTCCAGATGAACTTGACCTGGATTGCTTCAGTAAACACAAACAGCTTCAGGCTAATTACAGAAGATCCTGAGGGACTCGTTCTTCTGCTCTGGGACTTTCACTCATTATCCATCTCTAATGTGAGACTCTGTTAGAACAGGGAGGACGACGCCAGCCGACAAACACCCATCACTGACCGGAGACTGTCCGTCAGGGTTGGGGATCGAACCCGGCTCGTTTAAGGCACCGGCCCAATCACACCGTTAGTTCAGAGAACAGGTTCATGTTGAATTACACTGACGAGAGTTGGTCATTAACCTGCTAGTTGGGCGATGACTGCAGGTGGAGCACTTACCACATTATACTGAACATACATAACTACAGCACAAGGAACATTTGCAATGGTTGATGGGATATGTAGTTCTTTCACTCTTAAGACACTTATGTCCACAGTC
>NC_061492.1:1350285-1355285 GCF_022539355.2 Hippoglossus stenolepis
GAAACGTGATGATGTCATCAGCACGTGATGAGGAAGTGATGACAGCTGGGAGAGATGATGGAGGGATGGAGCGACAGAGGAGGAGACACAAACACTGTGAACATCCATGTGACTTTATTTTGTCCAAAGAAAATGTGACGAAAAGAAAAGTGTCGGAGAAAAGAAGAAACATCGGTGACACGTGACGAACCGTGAGTAAAACCAGCTGATTGCACTGATCAGTGAGAGTCACGTGTTCTCTGTGTTTGTTGAGATGAACCAATGATCACTGTAAGAGGACGAGGGCTGGAAGTAAAGGAGGACATGATCCAGGAAGAGAGGATAAAAGAAAAGAGTGATTCTGTCTCCTGAAGGAAACAAGTGTTTCCACTGAGGGTGAAGTTCATGATCATGGAGGAACAACACAAGATCTCAGGAAGTGTTGGAACCATCAGTGACCACACGGTGGAGCCAGAGGAGAAGACGTGTGTAGATTCATTTAGAGATTTCAGTGGATAAATGGAAGCTTGGAACTGCAGGTGGCGCTAGAGGACAAGATAGAAGTTCACCAAAGTCATGAGCAGTCCTCCTCTGTTCTGTATTTAAGCTTTTCATCCCGATGAGTAAAATCCTAAATGTGTCAAATACAGAAAGATACCACACAGATTTACATAAATACATTTTAATAAAACATTAAATGTGCCATAACAGTCGAAGTAAAGTTTCATAAAAATATGTACAAATACAAAACAGTGCCAAATATAAAATACTAATGTGTACATTCTTTCCAGTGCAGAAACAGGAATTCAGCTTTAACCTGGTTCAGGTTGTGTGAGTCTGCTGAACGTGTCAGACTAAAGCAGCACTATGTCTCCACCTCAAACCAGCAGCTGGATTCAAATGGGTTTGATGGTTCAGTGACTGAAGCCGTTTGGTCTTTCACAGAAGAAGAAGGCAGCAGGATATTGTCCGGGTCGGACTCGTTCACATGGAAACCGACGTCGGCCTCATCACCTAAAGCTCTGTGACCTCCTCGTCTTTCCAAGTTGACGTCTTCATCTTCTACGTGTTCGACTCCTCTTCTTCATCCTGAGATAGTTGTTGGTCTTTGTGTAGGCCGAAGTGTGGTTTCACACAAAACCATGGCCCAACACAATTTTCTTCATTGTCTGACCTGTAAACAAAATTAAGAAAATTCAGAGCTGCTGAAATCTTAATCTCCTGGATTTTTATTCTTCATTAGTCATAAACACAAACTGCAGAAGATGTGAAACTATCAAACATCAGGACATTTTCAATCATTGTCAAATCTTTTCATAAATTTATTGGCCGATATATCGGTATCAGATTTTCTTTCACTCTAATATCGATATGGTTTTGAACGAACTCTCAGAAACTGATGCTTTAGGATGTGTCTGCTGATGCAGCTGAGATGAAGCTGTTAGAGCAACGTGACAAGAATAAAGTAGTTTACAGCATCTCCATGACAACAGGGTTATTCTTTAGAGCAGAATATTGTAACTCTCAGTACAGAATATACAGTAAACTTACAGTGAAGGTTTCATCTGTAGCATCTGATTGTTGATTGTCCATTTCGTGTTTGTTCTTTTTCTCTGAGTTCAAAATAAATAATCATTAGAAGAAACAACACATAATAAATGAACAGCAGAATTATTGTAAATATTAATATTTACCTTTAGTCTATCAAAGTAGAAGAATCCTGCTCCAGCTCGTATTACACACCCAACGAGTACTACGACCACAATTAGTGCAACTGAACCTGAACAACCTGTAATTCAGAGAGTAGAACTGTAGCATCAACAAAGTGCAGTGATGTGTCTTCAGTGTAAAGTGTAGTGTGTGTGTGTGTGGCCTCCTCGTTCCTGTATGTTCTCCTGACAACATGTGGACATGATGCTCCTGATGAGCTGGAGGACGGAGCCCTGGGGGATCTGCTCCACCAGGAGGAACCCAGGGCTCACTGCACTAGCCTAAGGTCTGACAGTCGCTCTGAGGATTTCATCAATCAGTTCTCGTCTCATGGGATCTTACCTTCCTCTATCGTCACGTAGCTGTTGATGAAATGCGTCTCCTCTTCACTACTGAGTTCACAGGTGAACGTTCCCTGGTGATCTGAAGATAAGTGGTGCAGCGTGAGGCTGCCTGGCGCTGACACATCCTCCACCTGCTGCCTCCACTGCTCTGAGACCCTGGGGGCCGTCGACCCGGTCTGGTCCACAATGATCTGACTGTGGTTGAACTTCCACACCAGGTGTGTCGGGGTTTGGTGTTTGGAGCAGTGCAGTGGATTGTTGTTGTTCACCGGTGACACATGGACGGGAGCTGAGAAGAAAAGGGATCAAATAATATCATCGTTCTCAGAATGTGGTTTCAGGCTCTGATGAGACTTTCTGAACATTTTCTATCATCAGATGTCAGTTATCTGTAGGAGCAGATATAAATATGCAGCAGTACGGTGAAACAAGCAAAGGTTCAGTTCCATAGAGCAGATTAAACGTACTGGGTTGATACCACACCGCGCTCCTCCTGCCACTGCGAGTGCTGAGGCTGCAGATCAGAACAGTGTCTCTGTCTGACAGTGTCAGTGTGCTGTTGATCTCATAGAGCTGCTGCTCCGTCTCCTTCACTGAGGTTTGGATCTGAAGGGTCACGGTGGACGGAGGCCTGGTGGACCAGGTGAGCTGCGGCTCGGGGTAGATCCCCTCTGAGCGGCAGGTGAAGCTGTTCTCCACCTGCTCAATGTCCACGTGACGCACCGGAGCTGCAAGACAACAGAGATTCACTTTGAGGAAAGATGCACGTGAATTTAGAAGAAGTCGTGTGATGAACACCAGAGAAAATCACAACTTTCTCTGAAGTCGTCACAAGGTTTTATGAAGTGTTTTATTTTATTTTGCAGGAGGCACAGCTGTGAAACCAGGTCTGTTTGTGCACGTGCACTCAATCTACTCCATGACCTTGTTCAAACGACCTTGCATGAATGTCAGGCTTCCTGGGAATGAAATCTTATCAGCTGGAAGCCAGTGAGCTGCGTCTGAGAGCTCAACACACACCATGCGTTTACACTGTAACACATTTCAAAGTATGTTCAAGTGGAATTTAAAAACATACTCTGAGTTTACCTGCTTTCATTTTGACATTTGTCCTGAAACGAAAGTTCAAGTGTCTGTTTCAGTGCAGACACTCAAACATTTCACTGTGGGGTCAAAGGTCACAAAAAGCACCACCAGGCTTCTCACCTCCTTGAATAAACCAAGAAATCAAAAGTGAAACAATCAAAATCGGAAATTCTATCTGACTCATTGCAGCGTGTCTGTCTTCCTGCTGCAGTTCTACCTCCTCGTGTCTGGAGCTCTTCATTCATTTGACATATTGTGATTAATATTCAACATGTCACATGTCAGTGTTGCCAGAATGCAGATCCAGAAGTTGTATCTGATCTGAGTTCTGTGTCGTGCCATCTAGTGAAATACTCTAGAGGGCACTGCTGAGAGTACACAGCCAGAATGTGCAGCTACGCTCATGAAGCATCTGGTCATGTGAACACTAAACAGCAAGTGCATCTCCAGCCTCATCTGTTTTATAATTATATCAGAGACAAATATCATTTCTAGTATTTGTGTTCTGTTTTCACTGAGTTTCTTTACCATCTGCTCTCAGGTTGATAAATGAATCCTCCTTGTCTCCATTGATGATGCTGGTGTAGCACTGGTATCTGCCCTGGTCCTGGAGCTGCAGCCCCGTCAGCCTCATCGAGGCGTTTCCTCTGGAGATCTGCTCTGTGAACAGCGATGTCCGGCCTCTGAAGCGCTCGCTCTGGTGATCAAACTGGTCTCTGGCTCTGTAGTAGGAGTGGACACGAGTCTCTCCTGCCTCCTGCATCCAGTGGATGACTGGGTCTGTACCAGGCTGGAAACTGCAGGGTAAGATGCAGCTCTCCGCTAAAACGCAGGAGACCTCAACATCTGTGAGACACCGGGTAAAAAAACAACCAGTTCAGGATCAACTGTGGTGAATAGAAGCTTCTTTAAAAGAGCAATTAGAGCATTTGCTCTCAGACGGATTGTGAATGTAAATATCCTGATGGAACTGTCTGTCTGTTTGGCTGTTGACAGTTAACATGCAGTAGTTTTATCTGAGCTGCTTTCACAAGAACAACCTCCTGCCACACGAGGCATTCGAATGTAGTAACGTACATTTACTGTCAAACCAACAATATGGACAAAGTTGTGTGTTGATCACAGAAATGTTCATTTAGAAAATTGACCTTGAGATTCAGCAAAATCTGAACATTCTTTGTGATGAGAAGAATTTAGGATCTGGAAATTTAGACGTAAAGAAAGATTTATTTTTTTGTGAAAGTTTGGTCACTGAATTTGTGTTTCCTGTCATCATAAGCAGCGTGTCTGTATGGGACCTTTATTGTGAAGGGTCACCAGCGGAAGTGGTGGTTGTTTTGATTGAGCTTTGACTTGATGTGGAACATAAACAACATGTCTCCTGGTTCAAGTCCACATTGTTCAGTTCTTATTTTACTGTGAAGTCTCAGTAAAGGAGAATCAAACCCTCGGCTCCATGAACATCAGACAAGTGAGAAACCGCCGGTGACTCGGTGGAATAACGTGTTGTTGCTGATGGACTCACACTGGCCACTCTACGACACATGAGCAGAGGTCTTCAACAGGGTCAGCGACCCCTAGGGGTCCACGGAGGTACTGCAGGGGGTCGCGACATTTTTGGTTGATTAGACAATTTTTTTTTATTTAATTTTTTTCCCCAACCAATTTTTATTTAAATGTCTTTAAATACACATTAACATAAATCCAACATTAGTAGCGAATGGATAAATGGTGGCTCGTCTCACAGCACGAGACGAGCCTGGACCTGTCCCTCCACGCCTCCTGTACACAAACAGGAGGACCCGCCCCCCCCTCGCTGCTGTGCCAATCACGAGGCCGCATGTTACAACCGGTTCCCCGTGATTGGCCGAGATAGATATT